>NW_027254834.1:0-157500 GCF_044704955.1 Pristiophorus japonicus | reverse complement strand
AGTTACAGGCTGGAATCTAATCGAGGGGTTCGGGGGGTTTATATATAGAATAACAGATATCCGGGAGTGAGTTACAGGCTGGAATCTAATCGAGGGGTTCGGGGGTTTATATATAGAATAACAGATACCCGGGAGTGAGTTACAGGCTGGAATCTAATCGAGGGGTTCAGTGGGTTTAGAAATAGAATAACAGATACCCAGGAGTGAGTTACAGACTGGAATCTTATCGAGGGGTTCGGGGGGTTTATATATAGAATAACAGATACCCGGGAGTGAGTTACAGGCTGGAATCTAATCGAGGGGTTCGGGGGGTTTATATATAGAATAACAGATACCCGGGAGTGAGTTACTGGCTGGAATCTAATTGAGGGGTTCAAGGGAGGTTTATATATAGAATAACAGATACCCCGGGAGTGAGTTACAGGCTGGAATCTAATCGAGGGGTTCGGGATGTTTATATATAGAATAACAGATACCCGGGAATTAGTTTCAGATGGAATCTAATTGAGGGATTCGGGGGGTTTATATACAGAATAATAGATAGCCGGGTGTGAGTTACTAGCTGGAATCTAATCGAGGGGTTCAGGGGGTTTATATATAGAATAACAGATACCCGGGAGTGAGTTACAGGCTGGAATCTAATCGAGGGGTTCGGGGGGTTTATATATAGAATAATAGATACCCGGGAGTGAGTTACAGGCTGGAATCTAATCGAGGGGTTCGGGGGGGGTTTATATATAGAATAACAGATATCCGGGAGTTAGTTACAGGCTGGAATCTAATCGAGGGGTTCGGGGGGTTTATATATATTGAATAACAGATACCCGGGAATGAGTTACAGGCTGGAATCTAATCGAGGGGTTCGGGGGGGTTTACATATAGAATAACAGATAGCCCGGGAGTGAGTTACAGGCTGGAATCTAATCGAGGGATTCGGGGCGTTTATATATAGAATAACAGATACCCGGGAGTGAGTTACAGGCTGGAATCTAATCGAGGGGTTCAGGGGGGGTTTATATATAGAATAACAGATACCCGGGAGTGAGTTACAGGCTGGAATCTAATCGAGGGGTTCGGGGTGTTTATATATAAAATAACAGATACCCGGGAGTGAGTTACAGGCTGGAATCTAATCGAGGGGTTCGGGGTGTTTATAGAAAGAATAACAGATACCCGGGAGTGAGTTACAGGCTGGAATCTAATCGAGGGGTTCGGGGGGTTTATATATAGAATAACAGATACCCGGGAGTGAGTTACAGGTTGGAATCTAATCGAGGGGTTCGGGGTGTTTATATATGGAATAACAGATACCCGGGAGTGAGTTACAGGCTGGAATCTAATCGAGGAGTTCGGGGGGTTGAGATATAGAATAACAGATACCCGGGAGTGAGTTACAGACTGGAATCTAATCGAGGGGTTCAGGGGCTTTATATATAGAATAACAGATACCCGGGAGTGAGTTACAGACTGGAATCTAATCGAGGGGTTCGGGGGGGTTTATATATAGAATAACAGATACCCGGGAGTGAGTTACAGGCTGGAATCTAATCGAGGGGTTCGGGGGGTTTATATATAGAATAACAGATACCCGGGAGTGAGTTACAGGCTGGAATCTAATCGAAGGGTTCGGGGGGTTTATATATAGAATAACAGATACCCAGGAGTGAGTTACAGGCTGGAATCTAATCGAGGGGTTCAGAGGGGGGTTATATATAGAATACCAGATACCCGGGAATGAGTTACAGGCTGGAATCTAAGCGAGGGGTTCAGGGGGTTTATATATAGAATACCAGATACCCGGGAATGAGTTACAGACTGGAATCTAATCGAGGGGTTCGGGGGGTTTATATATAGAATAACAGATACCCGGGAGTGAGTTACAGGCTGGATTCTAATCGAGGGGTTCGGGGGGTTTATATATAGAATAACAGATAACCGGGAGTGAGTTACAGGCTGGAATCTAATCGAGGGGTTCAGGGGGTTTATATATAGAATAACAGATACCCCGGGAGTGAGTTACAGGCTGGAATCTAATCGAGGGGTTCGGGGGGGTTTATATATAAAATAACAGATACCCGTGAGTGAGTTACAGGCTGGAATCTAATCGAGGGGTTCGGGGGGGTTGATATATAGAATAACAGATACCCCCGGAGTGAGTTACAGGCTGGAATCTAATCGAGGGGTTCGGGGGGGGTTTATATATAGAATAACGGATACCCGGGAATTAGTTTCAGATGAAATCTAATCGAGAGGTTCGGGGGGTTTATATAGAATAACAGATACCCGGAGTGAGTTACAGGCTGGAATCTAATCGAGGGGTTCGGGGTGTTTATATATAGAATAACAGATACCCGGGAGTGAGTCACAGGCTGGAATCTAATCGAGGGGTTCGGGGGGTTTATATATAGAATAACAGATACCCGGGAGTGAGTTACAGGCTGGAATCTAATCGAGGGGTTCGGGGGGTTTATATATAGAATAACAGATACCTTGGAGTGAGTTACAGGCTGGAATCTAATCGAGGGGTTCGGGGGGTTTATATATAGAATAACAGATACCCGGGAGTGAGTTACAGGCTGGAATCTAATCGAGGGGTTCGGGGGGTTTATATATAGAATAACAGATACCCGGGAGTGAGTTACAGGCTGGAATCTAATCGAGGGGTTCGGGGGGGTTTATATATAGAATAACAGATACCCGGGAGTGAGTTACAGGCTGGAATCTAATCGAGGGGTTCGGGGGTTTATATATAGAATAACAAATACCCGGGAGTGAGTTACTGGCTGGAATCTAATCGAGGGTTTCGGGGGGTTTATATATAGAATAACAGATACCCGGGAGTGAGTTACAGACTGGAATCTAATCGAGTGGTTCGGGGGTTTATATATAGAATAACAGATACCCGGGAGTGAGTTACTGGCTGGATTCTAATCGAGGGGTTCGGGGGGTTTATATATAGAATAACAGATAACCGGGAGTGAGTTACAGGCTGGAATCTAATCGAGGGGTTCAGGGGGTTTATATATAGAATAACAGATACCCGGGAGTGAGTTACAGGCTGGAATCGAATCGAGGGGTTCGGGGGGGTTTATATATAAAATAACAGATACCCGGGAGTGAGTTACAGTCTGGAATCTAATCAAGGGGTTCGGGGGGGGTTTATATATAGAATAACGGATACCCGGGAATTAGTTTCAGATGAAATCTAATCGAGAGGTTCGGGGGGTTTATATATAGAATAACAGATACCCGGAGTGAGTTGCAGTCTGGAATCTAATCGAGGGATTTGGGGCATTTATATATAGAATAACAGATACCCGGGAGTGAGTTACTGGCTGGAATCTAATCGAGGGGTTCGGGGGGTTTATATATAGAATAACAGATACCCGGGAGTGAGTTACAGGCTGGAACCTAATCGAGAGGTTCAGGGGGGTTTATATATCGAATAACAGATACCCGGGAGTGAGTTACAGGCTGGAATCTAATCGAGGGGTTCGGGGGGTTTATATATAGAATAACAGATACCCGGGAGTGAGTTACAGGCTGGAATCTAATCGAGGGGTTCAGGGGTTTATATATAGAATAACAGATACCCGGAGTGAGTTACAGTCTGGAATCTAATCGAGGGATTTGGGGCATTTATATATAGAATAACAGATACCCGGGAGTGAGTTACAGGCTGGAATCTAATCGAGGGGTTCGGGGGGGTTTATATATAGAATAACAGATACCCGGGAGTGAGTTACAGGCTGGAATCTAATCGAGGGGTTCGGGGGTTTATATATAGAATAACAGATACCCGGGAGTGAGTTACTGGCTGGAATCTAATCGAGGGGTTCGGGGGGTTTATATATAGAATAACAGATACCCGGGAGTGAGTTACAGACTGGAATCTAATCGAGTGGTTCGGGGGTTTATATATAGAATAACAGATACCCGGGAGTGAGTTACTGGCTGGATTCTAATCGAGGGGTTCGGGGGGTTTATATATAGAATAACAGATAACCGGGAGTGAGTTACAGGCTGGAATCTAATCGAGGGGTTCAGGGGGTTTATATATAGAATAACAGATACCCGGGAGTGAGTTACAGGCTGGAATCGAATCGAGGGGTTCGGGGGGGTTTATATATAAAATAACAGATACCCGGGAGTGAGTTACAGTCTGGAATCTAATCGAGGGGTTCGGGGGGGGTTTATATATAGAATAACGGATACCCGGGAATTAGTTTCAGATGAAATCTAATCGAGAGGTTCGGGGGGTTTATATATAGAATAACAGATACCCGGAGTGAGTTGCAGTCTGGAATCTAATCGAGGGATTTGGGGCATTTATATATAGAATAACAGATACCCGGGAGTGAGTTACAGGCTGGAATCTAATCGAGAGGTTCAGGGAGGTTTATATATCGAATAACAGATACCCGGGAGTGAGTTACAGGCTGGAATCTAATCGAGGGGTTCGGGGGGTTTATATATAGAATAACAGATACCCGGGAGTGAGTTACAGGCTGGAATCTAATCGAGGGGTTCAGGGGTTTATATATAGAATAACAGATACCCGGGAGTGAGTTACAGTCTGGAATCTAATCGAGGGATTTGGGGCATTTATATATAGAATAACAGATACCCGGAGTGAGTTACAGGCTGGAATCTAATCGAGGGATTTGGGGCATTTATATATAGAATAACAGATACCCGGGAGTGAGTTACAGGCTGGAATCTAATCGAGAGGTTCAGGGGGGTTTATATATCGAATAACAGATACCCGGGAGTGAGTTACAGGCTGGAATCTAATCGAGGGGTTCGGGGGGTTTATATATAGAATAACAGATACCCGGGAGTGAGTTACAGGCTGGAATCTAATCGAGGGGTTCGGGGGGGGTTTATATATAGAATAACAGATACCCGGGAGTGAGTTACAGGCTGGAATCTAATCGAGGGGTTCGGGGTGTTTATATATAGAATAACAGATACCCGGGAGTGAGTTACAGGCTGGAATCTAATCGAGGGGTTCGGGGGGTTTATATATAGAATAACAGATACCCGGGAGTGAGTTACAGGCTGGAATCTAATCGAGGGGTTCGGGGGGGGTTTATATATAGAATAACAGATACCCGGGAGTGAGTTACAGGCTGGAATCTAATCGAGGGGTTCGGGGGGTTTATATATAGAATAACAGATACCCGGGAGTGAGTTACAGGCTGGAATCTAATCGAGGAGTTCGGGGGGGTTTATATATAGAATAACAGATACCCGGGAGTGAGTTACTGGCTGGAATCTAATCGAGGGGTTCGGGGGGTTTATATATAGAATAACAGATACCCGGGAATGAGTTACAGACTGGAATCTAATCGAGGGGTTCGGGGGTTTATATATAGAATAACAGATACCCGGGAGTGAGTTACAGGCTGGATTCTAATCGAGGGGTTCGGAGGGGTTTATATATAGAATAACAGATACCCAGGAGTGAGTTACAGGCTGGAATCTAATCGAGGGGTTCGGGGGTTTATATATAGAATAACAGATACCCGGGAGTGAGTTACAGGCTGGAATCTAATCGAGTGGTTCAGGGGGTTTATATATAGAATAACAGATACCCAGGAGTGAGTTACAGGCTGGAATCTAATCGAGGGGTTTGGGGGGTTTATATATAGAATAACAGATACCCGGGAGTGAGTTACAGGCTGGAATCTAATCGAGGGGTTCAGGGGGGGTTATATATAGAATACCAGATACTCGGGAATGAGTTACTGACTGGATTCTAATCGAGGGGTTCAGGGGGTTTATATGTAGAATAACAGATACCCGGGTCTGAGTTACAGGCTGGAATCTAATCGAGGGGTTCAGGGGGTTTATATATAGAATAACAGATACCCCGGGAGTGAGTTACAGGCTGGAATCTAATCGAGGGGTTCGGGGGGTTTATATATAGAATAACAGATAACCGGGAGTGAGTTACAGGCTGGAATCTAATCGAGGGGTTCGGGGAGTTTATATATAGAATAACAGATACTCGGGAGTGAGTTACAGGCTGGAATCTAATCGAGGGGTTCGGGCGGTTTATATATAGAATAACAGATAACCGGGAGTGAGTTACAGGCTGGAATCTAATCGAGGGGTTCGGGAGGTTTATATATAGAATAACAGATACCCGGGAGTGAGTTGCAGGCTGGAATCTAATCGAGGGGTTCGGGGGGTTTATATATAGAATAACAGATACCCGGGAGTGAGTTACAGGCTGGAATCTAATCGAGGGGTTCGGGGGTTTATATATAGAATAACAGATACCCGGGAGTGAGTTACAGGCTGGAATCTAATCGAGGGGTTCAGGGGGTTTATATACAGAATAACAGATACCCGGGAGTGAGTTACAGGCTGGAATCTAATCGAGGGGTTCGGGGGGTGTATATATAGAATAACAGATACCTGGGAGTGAGTAACAGGCTGGAATCTAATCGAGGGGTTCGGGGGGTTTATATATAGAAGAACAGACACCCGGGAGTGAGTTACAGACTGGAATCTAATCGAGGGGTTCGGGGGGGTTTATATATAGAATAACAGATACCAGGGAGTGAGTTACAGGCTGGAATCTAATCGAGGGGTTCGGGGGGTTTATATATAGAATAACAGATACCTGGGAGTGAGTTACAGGCTGGAATCTAATCGAGGGGTTCGGGGGTTTATATAGAGAACAGATACCCGGGAGTGAGTTACAGGCTGGAATCTCATCGAGGGGTTCGGGGGGTTTATATATAGAATAACAGATACCCGAGAGTGAGTTACAGAGTAGAATCTAATCGATGGGTTCGGGGGGTTTATATATAGAATAACAGATACCCGAGAGTGAGTTACAGGCTGGAATCTAATCGAGGGATTCAGGGGGGTTTATATATAGAATAACAGATAACCGGGAGTGAGTTACAGGCTGGAATCTAATCGAGGGGTTCGGGGGTTTATATATAGAATAACAGATACCCAGGAGTGAGTTACAGGCTGGAATCTAATCGAGGGGTTTGGGGGGTTTATATATAGAATAACAGATACCCGGGAGTGAGTTACAGGCTGGAATCTAATCGAGGGGTTCAGGGGGGGGTTATATATAGAATACCAGATACTCGGGAATGAGTTACTGACTGGATTCTAATCGAGGGGTTCAGGGGGTTTATATATAGAATAACAGATACCCGGGAGTGAGTTACAGGCTGGAATCTAATCGAGGGGTTCGGGGGGTTTATATATAGAATAACAGATACCCGGGAGTGAGTTACAGGCTGGAATCTAATCGAGGGGTTCTGGGGGGTTTATATATAGAATAACAGATACCTGGGAGTGACTAACAGGCTGGAATCTAATCGAGGGGTTCGGGGGGTTTATATATAGAATAACAGATACCTGGGAGTGAGTTACAGGCTGGAATCTAATCGAGGGGTTCGGGGGGTTTATATATAGAATAACAGATACCCGGGAGTGAGTTACAGGCTGGAATCTAATCGAGGGGTTTGGGGGGGTTTATATATAGAATAACAGATACTTGGGAGTGAGTTACAGGCTGGAATCCAATCGAGGGGTTCGGGGGGTTTATATATAGAATAACAGATACCCGGGAGTGAGTTACAGGCTGGAATCTAATCGAGGGGTTCGGGGGGTTTATATATAGAATAACAGATACCCCCGGAGTGAGTTACAGGCTGGAATCTAATCGAGGGGTTCGGGGGAGGTTTATATATAGAATAACAGATACCCGGGAGTGAGTTACAGGCTGGAATCTAATCGAGGGGTTCGGGGGGTTTATATATAGAATAACAGAGACCTGGGAGTGATTTGCAGGCTGGAATCTAATCGAGGGGTTCAGGGGGGGGTTATATATAGAATAACAGATACCCGGGAGTGAGTTACAGGCTGGAATCTAATCGAGGGGTTCAGGGGGTTTATATATAGAATAACAGATACCCGGGAATGAGTTACAGGCTGGAATCTAATCGAGGGGTTCGGGGGGTTTATATATAGAATAACAGATACCCGGGTGTGAGTTACTGGCTGGAATCTAATCGAGGGGTTCGGGGGAGGTTTATATATAGAATAACGGATACCCGGGAATTAGTTTCAGATGGAATCTAATCGAGGGGTTCGGGGGGTTTATATATAGAATAACAGATACCCGGGAGTGAGTTACAGGCTGGAATCTAATCGAGGGGTTCAGGGGGTTTATATATAGAATAACAGATACCCCGGGAGTGAGTTACAGGCTGGAATCTAATCGAGGGGTTCGGGGGGGTTTATATATAAAATAACAGATACCCGTGAGTGAGTTACAGGCTGGAATCTAATCGAGGGGTTCGGGGGGGGTTTATATATAGAATAACGGATGCCCGGGAATTAGTTTCAGATGAAATCTAATCGAGAGGTTCGGGGGGTTTATATAGAATAACAGATACCCGGAGTGAGTTACAGGCTGGAATCTAATCGAGGGGTTCGGGGGGGTTTATATATAGAATAACAGATACCCGGGAGTGAGTTACAGGCTGGAATCTAATCGAGGGGTTCGGGGGGTCCATATATAGAATAACAGATACCCGGGAGTGAGTTACAGGCTGGAATCTAATCGAGGGGTTCGGGGGGTTTATATATAGAATAACAGATACCCGGGAGTGAGTTACAGGCTGGAATCTAATCGAGGGGTTCGGGGGGGTTTATATATAGAATAACAGATACCCGGGAGTGAGTTACAGGCTGGAATCTAATCGAGGGGTTCGGGGGTTTATATATAGAATAACAAATACCCGGGAGTGAGTTACTGGCTGGAATCTAATCGAGGGGTTCGGGGGGTTTATATATAGAATAACAGATACCCGGGAGTGAGTTACAGGCTGGAATCTAATCGAGGGGTTCGGGGGGTTTATATATAGAATAACAGATACCCGGGAGTGAGTTACAGACTGGAATCTAATCGAGTGGTTCGGGGGTTTATATATAGAATAACAGATACCCGGGAGTGAGTTACTGGCTGGAATCTAATCGAGGGGTTCGGGGGGGGTTTATATATAGAATAACGGATACCCGGGAATTAGTTTCAGATGAAATCTAATCGAGAGGTTCGGGGAGTTTATATATAGAATAACAGATACCCGGAGTGAGTTGCAGTCTGGAATCTAATCGAGGGATTTGGGGCATTTATATATAGAATAACAGATACCCGGGAGTGAGTTACAGGCTGGAATCTAATCGAGAGGTTCAGGGGGGTTTATATATCGAATAACAGATACCCGGGAGTGAGTTACAGGCTGGAATCTAATCGAGGGGTTCGGGGGGTTTATATATAGAATAACAGATACCCGGGAGTGAGTTACAGGCTGGAATCTAATCGAGGGGTTCAGGGGTTTATATATAGAATAACAGATACCCGGAGTGAGTTACAGTCTGGAATCTAATCGAGGGATTTGGGGCATTTATATATAGAATAACAGATACCCGGGAGTGAGTTACAGGCTGGAATCTAATCGAGGGGTTCGGGGGGGTTTATATATAGAATAACAGATACCCGGGAGTGAGTTACAGGCTGGAATCTAATCGAGGGGTTCGGGGGTTTATATATAGAATAACAGATACCCGGGAGTGAGTTACTGGCTGGAATCTAATCGAGGGGTTCGGGGGGTTTATATATAGAATAACAGATACCCGGGAGTGAGTTACAGACTGGAATCTAATCGAGTGGTTCGGGGGTTTATATATAGAATAACAGATACCCGGGAGTGAGTTACTGGCTGGATTCTAATCGAGGGGTTCGGGGGGTTTATATATAGAATAACAGATAACCGGGAGTGAGTTACAGGCTGGAATCTAATCGAGGGGTTCAGGGGGTTTATATATAGAATAACAGATACCCGGGAGTGAGTTACAGGCTGGAATCGAATCGAGGGGTTCGGGGGGGTTTATATATAAAATAACAGATACCCGGGAGTGAGTTACAGTCTGGAATCTAATCGAGGGGTTCGGGGGGGGTTTATATATAGAATAACGGATACCCGGGAATTAGTTTCAGATGAAATCTAATCGAGAGGTTCGGGGGGTTTATATATAGAATAACAGATACCCGGAGTGAGTTGCAGTCTGGAATCTAATCGAGGGATTTGGGGCATTTATATATAGAATAACAGATACCCGGGAGTGAGTTACAGGCTGGAATCTAATCGAGAGGTTCAGGGGGGTTTATATATCGAATAACAGATACCCGGGAGTGAGTTACAGGCTGGAATCTAATCGAGGGGTTCGGGGGGTTTATATATAGAATAACAGATACCCGGGAGTGAGTTACAGGCTGGAATCTAATCGAGGGGTTCAGGGGTTTATATATAGAATAACAGATACCCGGAGTGAGTTACAGTCTGGAATCTAATCGAGGGATTTGGGGCATTTATATATAGAATAACAGATACCCGGGAGTGAGTTACAGGCTGGAATCTAATCGAGAGGTTCAGGGGGGTTTATATATCGAATAACAGATACCCGGGAGTGAGTTACAGGCTGGAATCTAATCGAGGGGTTCGGGGGGTTTATATATAGAATAACAGATACCCGGGAGTGAGTTACAGGCTGGAATCTAATCGAGGGGTTCGGGGGGGGGTTTATATATAGAATAACAGATACCCGGGAGTGAGTTACAGGCTGGAATCTAATCGAGGGGTTCGGGGTGTTTATATATAGAATAACAGATACCCGGGAGTGAGTCACAGGCTGGAATCTAATCGAGGGGTTCGGGGGGTTTATATATAGAATAACAGATACCCGGGAGTGAGTTACAGGCTGGAATCTAATCGAGGGGTTCGGGGGGTTTATATATAGAATAACAGATACCTTGGAGTGAGTTACAGGCTGGAATCTAATCGGGGGATCGGGGGGTTTATATATAGAATAACAGATACCCGGGAGTGAGTTACAGGCTGGAATCTAATCGAGGAGTTCGGGGGGGTTTATATATAGAATAACAGATACCCGGGAGTGAGTTACAGGCTGGAATCTAATCGAGGGGTTCGGGGGGTTTATATATAGAATAACAGATACCCGGGAGTGAGTTACAGGCTGGAATCTAATCGAGGGGTTCGGGGGTTTATATATAGAATAACAGATACCCGGGAGTGAGTTACTGGCTGGAATCTAATCGAGGGGTTCGGGGGGTTTATATATAGAATAACAGATACCCGGGAATGAGTTACAGACTGGAATCTAATCGAGTGGTTCGGGGGTTTATATATAGAATAACAGATACCCGGGAGTGAGTTACAGGCTGGATTCTAATCGAGGGGTTCGGAGGGGTTTATATATAGAATAACAGATATCCAGGAGTGAGTTACAGGCTGGAATCTAATCGAGGGGTTCGGGGGTTTATATATAGAATAACAGATACCCGGGAGTGAGTTACAGGCTGGAATCTAATCGAGTGGTTCAGGGGGTTTATATATAGAATAACAGATACCCAGGAGTGAGTTACAGGCTGGAATCTAATCGAGGGGTTTGGGGGGTTTATATATAGAATAACAGATACCCGGGAGTGAGTTACAGGCTGGAATCTAATCGAGGGGTTCAGGGGGGGGTTATATATAGAATACCAGATACTCGGGAATGAGTTACTGACTGGATTCTAATCGAGGGGTTCAGGGGGTTTATATGTAGAATAACAGATACCCGGGTCTGAGTTACAGGCTGGAATCTAATCGAGGGGTTCAGGGGGTTTATATATAGAATAACAGATACCCCGGGAGTGAGTTACAGGCTGGAATCTAATCGAGGGGTTCGGGGGGTTTATATATAGAATAACAGATAACCGGGAGTGAGTTACAGGCTGGAATCTAATCGAGGGGTTCGGGAGGTTTATATATAGAATAACAGATACCCGGGAGTGAGTTGCAGGCTGGAATCTAATCGAGGGGTTCAGGGGGTTTATATATAGAATAACAGATACCCCTTGAGTGAGTTACAGGTTGGAATCTAATCGAGGGGCTCGGGGGGTTTATATATAGAATAACGGATACCCGGGAGTGAGTTACAGGCTGGAATCTAATCGAGGGGTTCGGGGGGTTTATATATAGAATAACAGATACCCGGGAGTGAGTTACAGGCTGGAATCTAATCGAGGGGTTCGGGGGGTTTATATATAGAATAACAGATACCTGGGAGTGAGTTACAGTCTGGCATCTAATCGAGGGGTTCGGGGGTTTATATATAGAATAACAGATACCCGGGAGTGAGTTACAGGCTGGAATCTAATCGAGGGGTTCGGGGGGTTTATATATAGAATAACAGATACCCGGGAGTGAGTTACAGGCTGGAATCTAATCGAGGGGTTCGGGGGTTTATATATAGAATAACAGATACCCGGGAGTGAGTTACAGGCTGGAATCTAATCGAGGGGTTCAGGGGGGGGTTATATATAGAATACCAGATACTCGGGAATGAGTTACTGACTGGATTCTAATCGAGGGGTTCAGGGGGTTTATATGTAGAATAACAGATACCCGGGTCTGAGTTACAGGCTGGAATCTAATCGAGGGGTTCAGGGGGTTTATATATAGAATAACAGATACCCCGGGAGTGAGTTACAGGCTGGAATCTAATCGAGGGGTTCGGGGGGTTTATATATAGAATAACAGATAACCGGGAGTGAGTTACAGGCTGGAATCTAATCGAGGGGTTCGGGAGGTTTATATATAGAATAACAGATACCCGGGAGTGAGTTGCAGGCTGGAATCTAATCGAGGGGTTCAGGGGGTTTATATATAGAATAACAGATACCCCTTGAGTGAGTTACAGGTTGGAATCTAATCGAGGGGCTCGGGGGGTTTATATATAGAATAACGGATACCCGGGAGTGAGTTACAGGCTGGAATCTAATCGAGGGGTTCGGGGGGTTTATATATAGAATAACAGATACCCGGGAGTGAGTTACAGGCTGGAATCTAATCGAGGGGTTCGGGGGGTTTATATATAGAATAACAGATACCTGGGAGTGAGTTACAGTCTGGCATCTAATCGAGGGGTTCGGGGGTTTATATATAGAATAACAGATACCCGGGAGTGAGTTACAGGCTGGAATCTAATCGAGGGGTTCGGGGGGTTTATATATAGAATAACAGATACCCGGGAGTGAGTTACAGGCTGGAATCTAATCGAGGGGTTCGGGGGTTTATATATAGAATAACAGATACCCGGGAGTGAGTTACAGGCTGGAATCTAATCGAGGGGTTCAGGGGGTTTATATACAGAATAACAGATACCCGGGAGTGAGTTACAGGCTGGAATCTAATCGAGGGGTTCGGGGGGTGTATATATAGAATAACAGATACCTGGGAGTGAGTAACAGGCTGGAATCTAATCGAGGGGTTCGGGGGGTTTATATATAGAAGAACAGACACCCGGGAGTGAGTTACAGGCTGGAATCTAATCGAGGGGTTCGGGGGGGTTTATATATAGAATAACAGATACCAGGGAGTGAGTTACAGGCTGGAATCTAATCGAGGGGTTCGGGGGGTTTATATATAGAATAACAGATACCTGGGAGTGAGTTACAGGCTGGAATCTAATCGAGGGGTTCGGGGGTTTATATAGAGAACAGATACCCGGGAGTGAGTTACAGGCTGGAATCTAATCGAGGGGTTCGGAGGGTTTATATATAGAATAACAGAGACGCGGGAGTGAGTTACAGGCTGGAATCTAATCGAGAGGTTCGGGGGGTTTATATATAGAATAACAGATAGCCGGGAGTGAGTTACAGGCTGGAATCTAATCGAGGGGTTCGGGGGGTTTATATATAGAATAACAGATACCCGGGAGTGAGTGACAGACTGGAATCTAATCTAGGGGTTCGGGGGGTTTATATATAGAATAACAGATACCCGGGAGTGAGTTACAGGCTGGAATCTAATCGTAGGGTTCGGGGGGGGTTTATATATAGAATAACAGATACCCGGGAGTGAGTTACAGGCTGGAATCTAATCGTGGGGTTCGGGGGGGGTTTATATATAGAATAACAGATACCCGGGAGTAAGTTACAGGCTGGAATCTAATCGAGGGTATCGGGGGGTTTATATATAGAATAACAGATACCCGGGAGTGAGTTACAGGCTGGAATCTAATCGAGGGGTTCGGGGGTGTTTATAAATAAAATAACATACCCGGGAGTGAGTTACAGGTTGGAATCTAATCAAGGGGTTCGGGGGGTTTATATAGAGAATAACAGATACCCGGGAGTGAGTTACAGGTTGGAATATAATCGAGGGGTTTGGGGGGTTTATATATAGAATAACAGATACCTGTGAGTGAGTGATAGACTGGAATCTAATCGAGGGGTTCAGGGGGTTTATATATAGAATAATAGATACCCGGGAGTGTGTTACAGGCTGGAATCTAATCGAGGGGTTCAGGGGGTTTATATATAGAATAATAGATACCCGGGAGTGAGTTACAGGCTGGAATCTAATCGAGGGGTTCGGGGGGTTTATATATAGAATAACAGATACCCGGGAGTGAGTTACAGGCTGGGATCTAATCGAGGGGTTCGGGGGGGTTTATATTTAGAATAACAGATACCCGGGAGTGAGTTACAGGCTGGAATCTAATCGAGGGGTTTGGGGGGGTTTATATATAGAATAACAGATACCCGAGAGTGAGTTACAGGCTGGAATCTAATCGAGGGATTCAGGGGGGTTTATATATAGAATAACAGATAACCGGGAGTGAGTTACAGGCTGGAATCTAATCGAGGGGTTCGGGGGTTTATATAGAGAACAGATACCCGGGAGTGAGTTACAGGCTGGAATCTAATCGAGGGGTTCGGAGGGTTTATATATAGAATAACAGAGACGCGGGAGTGAGTTACAGGCTGGAATCTAATCGAGAGGTTCGGGGGGTTTATATATAGAATAACAGATAGCCGGGAGTGAGTTACAGGCTGGAATCTAATCGAGGGGTTCGGGGGGTTTATATATAGAATAACAGATACCCGGGAGTGAGTGACAGACTGGAATCTAATCTAGGGGTTCGGGGGGTTTATATATAGAATAACAGATACCCGGGAGTGAGTTACAGGCTGGAATCTAATCGTAGGGTTCGGGGGGGGTTTATATATAGAATAACAGATACCCGGGAGTGAGTTACAGGCTGGAATCTAATCGTGGGGTTCGGGGGGGGTTTATATATAGAATAACAGATACCCGGGAGTAAGTTACAGGCTGGAATCTAATCGAGGGGTTCGGGGGGTTTATATATAGAATAACAGATACCCGGGAGTGAGTTACAGGCTGGAATCTAATCGAGGGGTTCGGGGGTGTTTATAAATAAAATAACATACCCGGGAGTGAGTTACAGGTTGGAATCTAATCAAGGGGTTCGGGGGGTTTATATAGAGAATAACAGATACCCGGGAGTGAGTTACAGGTTGGAATATAATCGAGGGGTTTGGGGGGTTTATATATAGAATAACAGATACCTGTGAGTGAGTGATAGACTGGAATCTAATCGAGGGGTTCAGGGGGTTTATATATAGAATAATAGATACCCGGGAGTGTGTTACAGGCTGGAATCTAATTGAGGGGTTCAGGGGGTTTATATATAGAATAATAGATACCCGGGAGTGAGTTACAGGCTGGAATCTAATCGAGGGGTTCGGGGGGTTTATATATAGAATAACAGATACCCGGGAGTGAGTTACAGGCTGGGATCTAATCGAGGGGTTCGGGGGGGTTTATATTTAGAATAACAGATACCCGGGAGTGAGTTACAGGCTGGAATCTAATCGAGGGGTTTGGGGGGGTTTATATATAGAATAACAGATACCCGAGAGTGAGTTACAGGCTGGAATCTAATCGAGGGATTCAGGGGGGTTTATATATAGAATAACAGATAACCGGGAGTGAGTTACAGGCTGGAATCTAATCGAGGGGTTCGGGGGTTTATATATAGAATAACAGATACCCAGGAGTGAGTTACAGGCTGGAATCTAATCGAGGGGTTTGGGGGGTTTATATATAGAATAACAGATACCCGGGAGTGAGTTACAGGCTGGAATCTAATCGAGGGGTTCAGGGGGGGGTTATATATAGAATACCAGATACTCGGGAATGAGTTACTGACTGGATTCTAATCGAGGGATTCAGGGGGTTTATATATAGAATAACAGATACCCGGGAGTGAGTTACAGGCTGGAATCTAATCGAGGGGTTCGGGGGGTTTATATATAGAATAACAGATACCCGGGAGTGAGTTACAGGCTGGAATCTAATCGAGGGGTTCTGGGGGGTTTATATATAGAATAACAGATACCTGGGAGTGAGTAACAGGCTGGAATCTAATCGAGGGGTTTGGGGGGTTTATATATAGAATAACAGATACCCGGGAGTGAGTTACAGGCTGGAATATAATCGAGGGGTTCGGGGGGTTTATATATAGAATAACAGATACCTGGGAGTGAGTTACAGGCTGGAATCTAATCGAGGGGTTTGGGGGGGTTTATATATAGAATAACAGATACTTGGGAGTGAGTTACAGGCTGGAATCCAATCGAGGGGTTCGGGGGGTTTATATACAGAATAACAGATACCCGGGAGTGAGTTACAGGCTGGAATCTAATCGAGGGGTTCGGGGGGTTTATATATAGAATAACAGATACCCCCGGAGTGAGTTACAGGCTGGAATCTAATCGAGGGGTTCGGGGGAGGTTTATATATAGAATAACAGATACCCGGGAGTGAGTTACAGGCTGGAATCTAATCGAGGGGTTCGGGGGGTTTATATATAGAATAACAGAGACCTGGGAGTGATTTGCAGGCTGGAATCTAATCGAGGGGTTCAGGGGGGGGGTTATATATAGAATACCAGATACTCGGGAATGAGTTACTGACTGGATTCTAATCGAGGGGTTCAGGGGGTTTATATGTAGAATAACAGATACCCGGGTCTGAGTTACAGGCTGGAATCTAATCGAGGGGTTCAGGGGGTTTATATATAGAATAACAGATACCCCGGGAGTGAGTTACAGGCTGGAATCTAATCGAGGGGTTCGGGGGGTTTATATATAGAATAACAGATAACCGGGAGTGAGTTACAGGCTGGAATCTAATCGAGGGGTTCGGGAGGTTTATATATAGAATAACAGATACCCGGGAGTGAGTTGCAGGCTGGAATCTAATCGAGGGGTTCAGGGGGTTTATATATAGAATAACAGATACCCCTTGAGTGAGTTACAGGTTGGAATCTAATCGAGGGGCTCGGGGGGTTTATATATAGAATAACGGATACCCGGGAGTGAGTTACAGGCTGGAATCTAATCGAGGGGTTCGGGGGGTTTATATATAGAATAACAGATACCCGGGAGTGAGTTACAGGCTGGAATCTAATCGAGGGGTTCGGGGGGTTTATATATAGAATAACAGATACCTGGGAGTGAGTTACAGTCTGGCATCTAATCGAGGGGTTCGGGGGTTTATATATAGAATAACAGATACCCGGGAGTGAGTTACAGGCTGGAATCTAATCGAGGGGTTCGGGGGGTTTATATATAGAATAACAGATACCCGGGAGTGAGTTACAGGCTGGAATCTAATCGAGGGGTTCGGGGGTTTATATATAGAATAACAGATACCCGGGAGTGAGTTACAGGCTGGAATCTAATCGAGGGGTTCAGGGGGTTTATATACAGAATAACAGATACCCGGGAGTGAGTTACAGGCTGGAATCTAATCGAGGGGTTCGGGGGGTGTATATATAGAATAACAGATACCTGGGAGTGAGTAACAGGCTGGAATCTAATCGAGGGGTTCGGGGGGTTTATATAGAGAATAACAGATACCCGGGAGTGAGTTACAGGTTGGAATATAATCGAGGGGTTTGGGGGGTTTATATATAGAATAACAGATACCTGTGAGTGAGTGATAGACTGGAATCTAATCGAGGGGTTCAGGGGGTTTATATATAGAATAATAGATACCCGGGAGTGTGTTACAGGCTGGAATCTAATCGAGGGGTTCAGGGGGTTTATATATAGAATAATAGATACCCGGGAGTGAGTTACAGGCTGGAATCTAATCGAGGGGTTCGGGGGGTTTATATATAGAATAACAGATACCCGGGAGTGAGTTACAGGCTGGGATCTAATCGAGGGGTTCGGGGGGGTTTATATTTAGAATAACAGATACCCGGGAGTGAGTTACAGGCTGGAATCTAATCGAGGGGTTTGGGGGGGTTTATATATAGAATAACAGATACCCGAGAGTGAGTTACAGGCTGGAATCTAATCGAGGGATTCAGGGGGGTTTATATATAGAATAACAGATAACCGGGAGTGAGTTACAGGCTGGAATCTAATCGAGGGGTTCGGGGGTTTATATAGAGAACAGATACCCGGGAGTGAGTTACAGGCTGGAATCTAATCGAGGGGTTCGGAGGGTTTATATATAGAATAACAGAGACGCGGGAGTGAGTTACAGGCTGGAATCTAATCGAGAGGTTCGGGGGGTTTATATATAGAATAACAGATAGCCGGGAGTGAGTTACAGGCTGGAATCTAATCGAGGGGTTCGGGGGGTTTATATATAGAATAACAGATACCCGGGAGTGAGTGACAGACTGGAATCTAATCTAGGGGTTCGGGGGGTTTATATATAGAATAACAGATACCCGGGAGTGAGTTACAGGCTGGAATCTAATCGTAGGGTTCGGGGGGGGTTTATATATAGAATAACAGATACCCGGGAGTGAGTTACAGGCTGGAATCTAATCGTGGGGTTCGGGGGGGGTTTATATATAGAATAACAGATACCCGGGAGTAAGTTACAGGCTGGAATCTAATCGAGGGGTTCGGGGGGTTTATATATAGAATAACAGATACCCGGGAGTGAGTTACAGGCTGGAATCTAATCGAGGGGTTCGGGGGTGTTTATAAATAAAATAACATACCCGGGAGTGAGTTACAGGTTGGAATCTAATCAAGGGGTTCGGGGGGTTTATATAGAGAATAACAGATACCCGGGAGTGAGTTACAGGTTGGAATATAATCGAGGGGTTTGGGGGGTTTATATATAGAATAACAGATACCTGTGAGTGAGTGATAGACTGGAATCTAATCGAGGGGTTCAGGGGGTTTATATATAGAATAATAGATACCCGGGAGTGTGTTACAGGCTGGAATCTAATTGAGGGGTTCAGGGGGTTTATATATAGAATAATAGATACCCGGGAGTGAGTTACAGGCTGGAATCTAATCGAGGGGTTCGGGGGGTTTATATATAGAATAACAGATACCCGGGAGTGAGTTACAGGCTGGGATCTAATCGAGGGGTTCGGGGGGGTTTATATTTAGAATAACAGATACCCGGGAGTGAGTTACAGGCTGGAATCTAATCGAGGGGTTTGGGGGGGTTTATATATAGAATAACAGATACCCGAGAGTGAGTTACAGGCTGGAATCTAATCGAGGGATTCAGGGGGGTTTATATATAGAATAACAGATAACCGGGAGTGAGTTACAGGCTGGAATCTAATCGAGGGGTTCGGGGGTTTATATATAGAATAACAGATACCCAGGAGTGAGTTACAGGCTGGAATCTAATCGAGGGGTTTGGGGGGTTTATATATAGAATAACAGATACACGGGAGTGAGTTACAGGCTGGAATCTAATCGAGGGGTTCAGGGGGGGGTTATATATAGAATACCAGATACTCGGGAATGAGTTACTGACTGGATTCTAATCGAGGGATTCAGGGGGTTTATATATAGAATAACAGATACCCGGGAGTGAGTTACAGGCTGGAATCTAATCGAGGGGTTCGGGGGGTTTATATATAGAATAACAGATACCCGGGAGTGAGTTACAGGCTGGAATCTAATCGAGGGGTTCTGGGGGGTTTATATATAGAATAACAGATACCTGGGAGTGAGTAACAGGCTGGAATCTAATCGAGGGGTTCGGGGGGTTTATGTATAGAATAACAGATACCTGGGAGTGAGTAACAGGCTGGAATCTAATCGAGGGGTTCGGGGGGTTTATATATAGAATAACAGATACCCGGGAGTGAGTTACAGGCTGGAATCTAATCGAGGGGTTTGGGGGGGTTTATATATAGAATAACAGATACTTGGGAGTGAGTTACAGGCTGGAATCCAATCGAGGGGTTCGGGGGGTTTATATACAGAATAACAGATACCCGGGAGTGAGTTACAGGCTGGAATCTAATCGAGGGGTTCGGGGGGTTTATATATAGAATAACAGATACCCCCGGAGTGAGTTACAGGCTGGAATCTAATCGAGGGGTTCGGGGGAGGTTTATATATAGAATAACAGATACCCGGGAGTGAGTTACAGGCTGGAATCTAATCGAGGGGTTCGGGGGGTTTATATATAGAATAACAGAGACCTGGGAGTGATTTGCAGGCTGGAATCTAATCGAGGGGTTCAGGGGGGGGGTTATATATAGAATAACAGATACCCGGGAGTGAGTTACAGGCTGGAATCTAATCGAGGGGTTCGGGGGGTTTATATATAGAATAACAGATACCGGGGAGTGAGTTACAGGCTGGAATCTAATCGAGGGGTTCGGGGGGTTTATATATAGAATAACAGATACCCGGGTGTGAGTTACTGGCTGGAATCTAATCGAGGGGTTCGGGGGAGGTTTATATATAGAATAACGGATACCCGGGAATTAGTTTCAGATGGAATCTAATCGAGGGGTTCGGGGGGCTTATATATAGAATAACAGATACCCGGGAGTGAGTTACAGTCTGGAATCTAATCGAGGGTTTCGGGGTGTTTATATATAGAATAACAGATACCCGGGAGTGAGTTACAGTCTGGAATCTAATCGAGGGTTTCGGGGTGTTTATATATAGAATAACAGATACCCGGGAGTGAGTTACAGGCTGGAATCTAATCGAGGGGTTCAGGGGGTTTATATATAGAATAACAGATACCCGGGAGTGAGTTACAGGCTGGAATCTAATCAAGGGGTTCGGGGGGTTTATATATAGAATAACAGATACCCGGGAGTGAGTTACAGGCTGGAATCTAATCGAGGGGTTCGGGGGGTTTATATATAGAATAACAGATACCCGGGAGTGAGTGACAGACTGGAATCTAATCTAGGGGTTCGGGGGGTTTATATATAGAATAACAGATACCCGGGAGTGAGTTACAGGCTGGAATCTAATCGTAGGGTTCGGGGGGGGTTTATATATAGAATAACAGATACCCGGGAGTGAGTTACAGGCTGGAATCTAATCGAGGGGTTCGGGGGGTTTATATATAGAATAACAGATACCCGGGAGTGAGTTACAGGCTGGAATCTAATCGAGGGGTTCGGGGGTGTTTATAAATAGAATAACATACCCGGGAGTGAGTTACAGGCTGGAATCGAATCGAGGGGTTCGGGGGGTTTATATATAGAATAACAGATACCCGGGAGTGAGTTACAGGTTGGAATATAATCGAGGGGTTCAGGGGGTTGAAAATAGAATAACAGATACCCGGGAGTGAGTTACAGGCTGGAATCTAATTGAGGGGTTCAGGGGGTTTATATATAGAATAACAGATACCCGTGAGTGAGTTACAGGTTGGAATCTAATCGAGGGGTTCGGGGGGTTTATATATAGAATAACAGATACCCGTGAGTGAGTTACAGGTTGGAATATAATCGAGGGGTTCAGGGGGTTTATATATAGAATAACAGATACCCGGGAGTGTGTTACAGGCTGGAAACTAATCGAGGGGTTCGGGGGGTTTATATATAGAATAACAGATACCCGGAAGTGAGTTACAGGTTGGATCTAATCGAGGGGTTCGGGGGGGTTTATAAATAGAATAACATACCCGGGAGAGAGTTACAGGTTGGAATCTAATCGAGGGGTTCGGGGGGGGTTTATATATAGAATAACAGATACCCGGGAGTGAGTTACAGGTTGGAATCTAATCGAGGGGTTCGGAGGGTTTATATATAGAATAACAGATACCACGGGAGTCAGTTACAGACTGGAATCTAATCGAGGGGTTCGGGGGGTTTATATATAGAATAACAGATACCCGGGAGTGAGTTACAGTCTGGAATCTAATCGAGGGGTTCGGGAGGTTTATATATAGAATAACAGATATCCGTGAGTGAGTTACAGGTTGGAATATAATCGAGGGGTTCAGGGGGTTTATATATAGAATAACAGATACCCGGGAGTGATTTGCAGGCTGGGATCTAATCGAGGGTTCGGGGGGTTTATATATAGAATAACAGATACCCGGGAGTGAGTTACAGGCTGGAATCTAATCGAGGGGTTCGGGGGGTTTATATATAGAATAACAGATACCCGGGAGTGAGTTACAGGCTGGAATCTAATCGAGGGGTTCGGGGGGTTTATATATAGAATAACAGATACCCGTGAGTGAGTTACAGGTTGGAATATAATCGAGGGGTTCAGGGGGTTTATATATAGAATAACAGATACCCGGGAGTGAGTTTCAGACTGGAATCTAATCGAGGGGTTCGGGGTGTTTATATATAGAATAACAGATTCCCGGGAGTGAGTTACAGGCTGGAATCTAATTGAGGGGTTCGGGAGTTTATATATAGAATAACAGATACCCGGGAGTGAGTTACAGGCTGGAATCTAATCGAGGGGTTCGGGGGGTTTATATATAGAATAACAGATACCCGGGAGTGAGTTACAGGCTGGAATCTAATCGAGGGGTTCGGGGGGGTTTATATATAGAATAACAGATACCCGGGAGTGAGTTACAGGCTGGAATCTAATCGAGGGGTTCGGGGGGTTTATATATAGAATAACAGATACCCGGGAGTGAGTTACAGGTTGGGATCTAATCGAGGGGTTCGGAGGGTTTATTTCTAGAATAACAGATTCCCGGGAGTGAGTTACAGGCTGGAATCTAATCGAGGGGTTCGGGGGGTTTATATATAGAATAACAGATACCCGGGAGTGAGTTACAGGCTGGAATCTAATCGAGGGGTTCGGGGGGTTTATGTATAGAATAACAGATACCCGGAAGTGAGTTACAGGTTGGATCTAATCGAGGGGTTCGGGGGGGTTTATAAATAGAACATACCCGGGAGAGAGTTACAGGTTGGAATCTAATCGAGGGGTTCGGGGGGGGGTTTATATATAGAATAACAGATACCCGGGAGTGAGTTACAGACTGGAATCTAATCGAGGGGTTCGGGGGCTTTATATATAGAATAACAGATACCCGGGAGTGAGTTACAGGCTGCGATCTAATCGAGGGGTTCGGAGGGTTTATTTCTAGAATAACAGATTCCCGGGAGTGAGTTACAGGCTGGAATCTAATCGAGGGGTTCGGGGGGTTGATATATAGAATAACAGATACCCGGGAGTGAGTTACAGGCTGGAATCTAATCGAGGGGTTCGGGGGGTTTATATATAGAATAACAGATACCCGGGAGTGAGTTACAGGCTGGAATCTAATCGAGGGGTTCGGGGGGTTTATATATAGAATAACAGATACCTGGGAGTGAGTTACAGGCTGGAATCTAATCGAGGGGTTCGGGGGGTTGAAATATTGAATAACAGATACCTGGGAGTGTGTTACAGACTGGAATCTAATCGAGGGGTTCCGGGGGTTTATATCTAGAATAATAGATACCCTGGAGTGTGTTACAGGCTGGAATCTAATCGAGGGGTTCGGGGGGGTTTATATATAGAATAACAGATACCTGGGAGTGTGTTACAGACTGGAATCTAATCGAGGGGTTCGGGGGGTTTATATATTGAATAACAGATACCTGGGAGTGTGTTACAGACTGGAATCTAATCGAGGGGTTCGGGGGGTTTATATATAGAATAACAGATACCCGGGAGTGTGTTACAGGCTGGAATCTAATCGAGGGGTTCGGGGGGGTTTATATATAGAATAACGGATACCTGGGAGTGAGTTACAGACTGGAATCTAATCGAGGGGTTCGGGGGGTTTATATATAGAATAACAGATACCCGGGAGTGAGTTACAGACTGGAATCTAATCGAGGGGTTCGGGCGGTTTATATATAGAATAACAGATAACCGGGAGTGAGTTACAGGCTGGAATCTAATCGAGGGGTTCGGGAGGTTTATATATAGAATAACAGATACCCGGGAGTGAGTTGCAGGCTGGAATCTAATCGAGGGGTTCAGGGGGTTTATATATAGAATAACAGATACCCCGGGAGTGAGTTACAGGTTGGAATCTAATCGAGAGGCTCGGGGGGTTTATATATAGAATAACGGATACCCGGGAGTGAGTTACAGGCTGGAATCTAATCGAGGGGTTCGGGGGGTTTATATATAGAATAACAGATACCCGGGAGTGAGTTACAGGCTGGAATCTAATCGAGGGGTTCGGGGGGTTTATATATAGAATAACAGATACCTGGGAGAGAGTTACAGTCTGGCATCTAATCGAGGGGTTCGGGGGTTTATATATAGAATAACAGATACCCGGGAGTGAGTTACAGGCTGGAATCTAATCGAGGGGTTCGGGGGGTTTATATATAGAATAACAGATACCCGGGAGTGAGTTACAGGCTGGAATCTAATCGAGGGGTTCGGGGGTTTATATATAGAATAACAGATACCCGGGAGTGAGTTACAGGCTGGAATCTAATCGAGGGGTTCAGGGGGTTTATATACAGAATAACAGATACCAGGGAGTGAGTTACAGGCTGGAATCTAATCGATGGGTTCGGGGGGTTTATATATAGAATAACAGATACCTGGGAGTGAGTTACAGGCTGGAATCTAATCGAGGGGTTCGGGGGTTTATATAGAGAACAGATACCCGGGAGTGAGTTACAGGCTGGAATCTAATCGAGGGGTTCGGGGGGTTTATATATAGAATAACAGAGACGCGGGAGTGAGTTACAGGCTGGAATCTAATCGAGAGGTTCGGGGGGTTTATATATAGAATAACAGATAGCCGGGAGCGAGTTACAGGCTGGAATCTAATCGAGGGGTTCGGGGGGTTTATATGTAGAATAACAGATACCTGGGAGTGAGTTACAGGCTGGAATCTAATCGAGGGGTTCGGGGGGTTTATATATAGAATAACAGATACCCGGGAGTGAGTTACAGTCTGGAATCTAATCGAGGGGTTCGGGGGGTTTATATATAGAATAACAGATACCCGGGAGTGAGTTACAGGCTGGAATCTAATCGAGGGGTTCAGGGGTTTATATATAGAATAACAGATACCCGGGAGTGAGTTGCAGGCTGGAATCTGATCGAGGGGTTCGGGAGGTTTATATATAGAATAACAGATACCCGGGAGTGAGTTACAGGCTGGAATCTAATCGAGGGGTTCGGGAGTTTATATATAGAATAACAGAGACGCGGGAGTGAGTTACAGGCTGGAATCTAATCGAGGGGTTCGGGGGTTTATATATAGAATAACAGATACCCGGGAGTGAGTTACAGGCTGGAATCAAATCGAGGGGTTCGGGGGTTTATATATAGAATAACAGATACCCGGGAGTGAGTTACAGGCTGGAATCTAATCGAGGAGTTCGGGCGGGATTTATATATAGAATAACAGATAACCGGGAGTGAGTTACAGGCTGGAATCTAATTGAGGGGTTCGGGGGGTTTATATATAGAATAACAGATACCCGGGAGTGAGTTACAGGCTGGAATCTAATCGAGGGGTTCGGGGGGTTTATATATGGAATAACAGATACCCGGGAGTGAGTTACAGGCTGGAATCTAATCGAGGGGTTCAGGGGGATTTATATATAGAATAACAGATAACCGGGAGTGAGTTACAGACTGGAATCTAATCGAGGGGTTCGGGTGTTTATATATAGAATAACAGATACCCGAGAGTGAGTTACAGAGTAGAATCTAATCGATGGGTTCGGGGGGTTTATATATAGAATAACAGATACCCGAGAGTGAGTTACAGGCTGGAATCTAATCGAGGGATTCAGGGGGGTTTATATATAGAATAACAGATAACCGGGAGTGAGTTACAGGCTGGAATCTAATCGAGGGGTTCGGGGGTTTATATATAGAATAACAGATACCCAGGAGTGAGTTACAGGCTGGAATCTAATCGAGGGGTTTGGGGGGTTTATATATAGAATAACAGATACCCGGGAGTGAGTTACAGGCTGGAATCTAATCGAGGGGTTTGGGGGGTTTATATATAGAATAACAGATACCCGGGAGTGAGTTACAGGCTGGAATCTAATCGAGGGGTTCAGGGGGGGGTTATATATAGAATACCAGATACTCGGGAATGAGTTACTGACTGGATTCTAATCGAGGGGTTCAGGGGGTTTATATATAGAATAACAGATACCCGGGAGTGAGTTACAGGCTGGAATCTAATCGAGGGGTTCGGGGGTTTATATATAGAATAACAGATACCCGGGAGTGAGTTACAGGCTGGAATCTAATCGAGGGGTTCTGGGGGGTTTATATATAGAATAACAGATACCTGGGAGTGAGTTACAGGCTGGAATCTAATCGAGGGGTTCGGGGGGTTTATATATAGAATAACAGATACCTGGGAGTGAGTAACAGGCTGGAATCTAATCGAGGGGTTCGGGGGGTTTATATATAGAATAACAGATACCCGGGAGTGAGTTACAGGCTGGAATCTAATCGAGGGGTTTGGGGGGGTTTATATATAGAATAACAGATACTTGGGAGTGAGTTACAGGCTGGAATCCAATCGAGGGGTTCGGGGGGTTTATATATAGAATAACAGATACCCGGGAGTGAGTTACAGGCTGGAATCTAATCGAGGGGTTCGGGGGGTTTATATATAGAATAACAGATACCCCCGGAGTGAGTTACAGGCTGGAATCTAATCGAGGGGTTCGGGGGAGGTTTATATATAGAATAACAGATACCCGGGAGTGAGTTACAGGCTGGAATCTAATCGAGGGGTTCGGGGGGTTTATATATAGAATAACAGATACCTGGGAGTGATTTGCAGGCTGGAATCTAATCGAGGGGTTCAGGGGGGGGTTATATATAGAATAACAGATACCCGGGAGTGAGTTACAGGCTGGAATCTAATCGAGGGGTTCGGGGGTTTATATATAGAATAACAGATACCCGGGAGTGAGTTACGGGCTGGAATCTAATCGAGGAGTTCGGGCGGGATTTATATATAGAATAACAGATAACCGGGAGTGAGTTACAGGCTGGAATCTAATTGAGGGGCTCGGGGGGTTTATATATAGAATAACGGATACCCGGGAGTGAGTTACAGGCTGGAATCTAATCGAGGGGTTCGGGGGGTTTATATATAGAATAACAGATACCCGGGAGTGAGTTACAGGCTGGAATCTAATCGAGGGGTTCGGGGGTTTATATATGGAATAACAGATACCCGGGAGTGAGTTACAGAGTAGAATCTAATCGATGGGTTCGGGGGGTTTATATATCGAATAACAGATACCCGAGAGTGAGTTACAGGCTGGAATCTAATCGAGGGATTCAGGGGGGTTTATATATAGAATAACAGATAACCGGGAGTGAGTTACAGGCTGGAATCTAATCGAGGGGTTCGGGGGTTTATATATAGAATAACAGATACCCAGGAGTGAGTTACAGGCTGGAATCTAATCGAGGGGTTTGGGGGGTTTATATATAGAATAACAGATACCCGGGAGTGAGTTACAGGCTGGAATCTAATCGAGGGGTTCAGGGGGGGGTTATATATAGAATACCAGATACTCGGGAATGAGTTACTGACTGGATTCTAATCGAGGGGTTCAGGGGGTTTATATATAGAATAACAGATACCCGGGAGTGAGTTACAGGCTGGAATCTAATCGAGGGGTTCGGGGGGTTTATATATAGAATAACAGATACCCGGGAGTGAGTTACAGGCTGGAATCTAATCGAGGGGTTCTGGGGGGTTTATATATAGAATAACAGATACCTGGGAGTGAGTAACAGGCTGGAATCTAATCGAGGGGTTCGGGGGGTTTATATATAGAATAACAGATACCTGGGAGTGAGTAACAGGCTGGAATCTAATCGAGGGGTTCGGGGGGTTTATATATAGAATAACAGATACCCGGGAGTGAGTTACAGGCTGGAATCTAATCGAGGGGTTTGGGGGGGTTTATATATAGAATAACAGATACTTGGGAGTGAGTTACAGGCTGGAATCCAATCGAGGGGTTCGGGGGGTTTATATATAGAATAACAGATACCCGGGAGTGAGTTACAGGCTGGAATCTAATCGAGGGGTTCGGGGGGTTTATATATAGAATAACAGATACCCCCGGAGTGAGTTACAGGCTGGAATCTAATCGAGGGGTTCGGGGGAGGTTTATATATAGAATAACAGATACCCGGGAGTGAGTTACAGGCTGGAATCTAATCGAGGGGTTCGGGGGGTTTATATATAGAATAACAGATACCTGGGAGTGATTTGCAGGCTGGAATCTAATCGAGGGGTTCAGGGGGGGGTTATATATAGAATAACAGATACCCGGGAGTGAGTTACAGGCTGGAATCTAATCGAGGGGTTCGGGGGTTTATATATAGAATAACAGATACCCGGGAGTGAGTTACAGGCTGGAATCTAATCGAGGAGTTCGGGCGGGATTTATATATAGAATAACAGATAACCGGGAGTGAGTTACAGGCTGGAATCTAATTGAGGGGCTCGGGGGGTTTATATATAGAATAACGGATACCCGGGAGTGAGTTACAGGCTGGAATCTAATCGAGGGGTTCGGGGGGTTTATATATAGAATAACAGATACCCGGGAGTGAGTTACAGGCTGGAATCTAATCGAGGGGTTCGGGGGTTTATATATGGAATAACAGATACCCGGGAGTGAGTTACAGGCTGGAATCTAATCGAGGGGTTCAGGGGGATTTATATATAGAATAACAGATAACCGGGAGTGAGTTACAGGCTGGAATCTAATCGAGGGATTCAGGGGGGTTTATATATAGAATAACAGATAACCGGGAGTGAGTTACAGGCTGGAATCTAATCGAGGGGTTCGGGGGTTTATATATAGAATAACAGATACCCAGGAGTGAGTTACAGGCTGGAATCTAATCGAGGGGTTCAGGGGGGGGTTATATATAGAATACCAGATACTCGGGAATGAGTTACTGACTGGATTCTAATCGAGGGGTTCAGGGGGTTTATATATAGAATAACAGATACCCGGGAGTGAGTTACAGGCTGGAATCTAATCGAGGGGTTCGGGGGGTTTATATATAGAATAACAGATACCCGGGAGTGAGTTACAGGCTGGAATCTAATCGAGGGGTTCTGGGGGGTTTATATATAGAATAACAGATACCTGGGAGTGAGTAACAGGCTGGAATCTAATCGAGGGGTTCGGGGGGTTTATATATAGAATAACAGATACCTGGGAGTGAGTAACAGGCTGGAATCTAATCGAGGGGTTCGGGGGGTTTATATATAGAATAACAGATACCCGGGAGTGAGTTACAGGCTGGAATCTAATCGAGGGGTTCGGGGGGTTTATATATAGAATAACAGATACCCCCGGAGTGAGTTACAGGCTGGAATCTAATCGAGGGGTTCGGGGGAGGTTTATATATAGAATAACAGATACCCGGGAGTGAGTTACAGGCTGGAATCTAATCGAGGGGTTCGGGGGGTTTATATATAGAATAACAGATACCTGGGAGTGATTTGCAGGCTGGAATCTAATCGAGGGGTTCAGGGGGGGGTTATATATAGAATACCAGATACTCGGGAATGAGTTACTGACTGGATTCTAATCGAGGGGTTCAGGGGGTTTATATATAGAATAACAGATACCCGGGAGTGAGTAACAGGCTGGAATCTAATCGAGGGGTTCGGGGGGTTTATATATAGAATAACAGATACCTGGGAGTGAGTAACAGGCTGGAATCTAATCGAGGGGTTCGGGGGGTTTATATATAGAATAACAGATACCCGGGAGTGAGTTACAGGCTGGAATCTAATCGAGGGGTTTGGGGGGGTTTATATATAGAATAACAGATACTTGGGAGTGAGTTACAGGCTGGAATCCAATCGAGGGGTTCGGGGGGTTTATATATAGAATAACAGATACCCGGGAGTGAGTTACAGGCTGGAATCTAATCGAGGGGTTCGGGGGGTTTATATATAGAATAACAGATACCCCCGGAGTGAGTTACAGGCTGGAATCTAATCGAGGGGTTCGGGGGAGGTTTATATATAGAATAACAGATACCCGGGAGTGAGTTACAGGCTGGAATCTAATCGAGGGGTTCGGGGGGTTTATATATAGAATAACAGATACCTGGGAGTGATTTGCAGGCTGGAATCTAATCGAGGGGTTCAGGGGGGGGTTATATATAGAATAACAGATACCCGGGAGTGAGTTACAGGCTGGAATCTAATCGAGGGGTTCGGGGGTTTATATATAGAATAACAGATACCCGGGAGTGAGTTACAGGCTGGAATCTAATCGAGGAGTTCGGGCGGGATTTATATATAGAATAACAGATAACCGGGAGTGAGTTACAGGCTGGAATCTAATTGAGGGGCTCGGGGGGTTTATATATAGAATAACGGATACCCGGGAGTGAGTTACAGGCTGGAATCTAATCGAGGGGTTCGGGGGGTTTATATATAGAATAACAGATACCCGGGAGTGAGTTACAGGCTGGAATCTAATCGAGGGGTTCGGGGGTTTATATATGGAATAACAGATACCCGGGAGTGAGTTACAGGCTGGAATCTAATCGAGGGGTTCAGGGGGATTTATATATAGAATAACAGATAACCGGGAGTGAGTTACAGACTGGAATCTAATCGAGGGGTTCGGGGGTTTATATATAGAATAACAGATACCCGAGAGTGAGTTACAGAGTAGAATCTAATCGATGGGTTCGGGGGGTTTATATATCGAATAACAGATACCCGAGAGTGAGTTACAGGCTGGAATCTAATCGAGGGATTCAGGGGGGTTTATATATAGAATAACAGATAACCGGGAGTGAGTTACAGGCTGGAATCTAATCGAGGGGTTCGGGGGTTTATATATAGAATAACAGATACCCAGGAGTGAGTTACAGGCTGGAATCTAATCGAGGGGTTTGGGGGGTTTATATATAGAATAACAGATACCCGGGAGTGAGTTACAGGCTGGAATCTAATCGAGGGGTTCAGGGGGGGGTTATATATAGAATACCAGATACTCGGGAATGAGTTACTGACTGGATTCTAATCGAGGGGTTCAGGGGGTTTATATATAGAATAACAGATACCCGGGAGTGAGTTACAGGCTGGAATCTAATCGAGGGGTTCGGGGGGTTTATATATAGAATAACAGATACCCGGGAGTGAGTTACAGGCTGGAATCTAATCGAGGGGTTCTGGGGGGTTTATATATAGAATAACAGATACCTGGGAGTGAGTAACAGGCTGGAATCTAATCGAGGGGTTCGGGGGGTTTATATATAGAATAACAGATACCTGGGAGTGAGTAACAGGCTGGAATCTAATCGAGGGGTTCGGGGGGTTTATATATAGAATAACAGATACCCGGGAGTGAGTTACAGGCTGGAATCTAATCGAGGGGTTCGGGGGGTTTATATATAGAATAACAGATACCCCCGGAGTGAGTTACAGGCTGGAATCTAATCGAGGGGTTCGGGGGAGGTTTATATATAGAATAACAGATACCCGGGAGTGAGTTACAGGCTGGAATCTAATCGAGGGGTTCGGGGGGTTTATATATAGAATAACAGATACCTGGGAGTGATTTGCAGGCTGGAATCTAATCGAGGGGTTCAGGGGGGGGTTATATATAGAATAACAGATACCCGGGAGTGAGTTGCAGGCTGGAATCTAATCGAGGGGTTCAGGGGGTTTATATATAGAATAACAGATACCCGGGAATGAGTTACAGGCTGGAATCTAATCGAGGAGTTCGGGGGGTTTATATATCGAACAACAGATACCCCGGGAGTGAGTTACAGGCTGGAATCTAATCGAGGGGTTCCGGGGGTTTATATATAGAATAACAGATACCCGGGAGTGAGTTACAGGCTGGAATCTAATCAAGGGGTTCGGGGGGTTTATATATAGAATAACAGATACCCGGGAGTGAGTTACAGGCTGGCATCTAATCGAGGGGTTCGGGGGGTTTATATATAGAATAACAGATAGCCGGGAGTGAGTGACAGACTGGAATCTAATCTAGGAGTTCGGGGGGTTTATATATAGAATAACAGATACCCGGGAGTGAGTTACAGGCTGGAATCTAATCGTAGGGTTCGGGGGGGGTTTATATATAGAATAACAGATACCCGGGAGTGAGTTACAGGCTGGAATCTAATCGTGGGGTTCGGGGGGGGTTTATATATAGAATAACAGATACCCGGGAGTGAGTTACAGGCTGGAATCTAATCGAGGGGTTCGGGGGGTTTATATATAGAATAACAGATACCCGGGAGTGAGTTACACGCTGGAATCTAATCGAGGGGTTCGGGGGTGTTTATAAATAGAATAACATACCCGGGAGTGAGTTACAGGTTGGAATCTAATCAAGGGGTTCGGGGGGTTTATATAGAGAATAACAGATACCCGGGAGTGAGTTACAGGTTGGAATATAATCGAGGGGTTTGGGGGGTTTATATATAGAATAACAGATACCTGTGAGTGAGTGATAGACTGGAATCTAATCGAGGGGTTCAGGGGGTTTATATATAGAATAATAGATACCCGGGAGTGTGTTACAGGCTGGAATCTAATCGAGGGGTTCAGGGGGTTTATATATAGAATAATAGATACCCGGGAGTGAGTTACAGGCTGGAATCTAATCGAGGGGTTCGGGGGGTTTATATATAGAATAACAGATACCCGGGAGTGAGTTACAGGCTGGGATCTAATCGAGGGGTTCGGGGGGGTTTATATTTAGAATAACAGATACCCGGGAGTGAGTTACAGGCTGGAATCTAATCGAGGGGTTTGGGGGGGTTTATATATAGAATAACAGACACCCGGAAGTGAGTTAAAGGCTGGAATCTAATCGAGGGGTTCGGGGGGTTTATATATAGAATAACAGATACCCGGGAGTGAGTTACAGGCTGGAATCTAATCGAGGGGTTCGGGGGGTTTATATATAGAATAACAGATACCCGGGAGTGAGTTACAGGTTGGAATATAATCGAGGGGTTCGGGGGGTTTATATATAGAATAACAGATACCCGGGAGTGAGTTACAGGCTGGAATCTAATCGAGGGGTTCAGGGGGTTGAAAATAGAATAACAGATACCCGGGAGTGAGTTACAGGCTGGAATCTAATTGAGGGGTTCAGGGGGTTTATATATAGAATAACAGATACCCGGGAGTGAGTTACAGGCTGGAATCTAATCGAGGGGTTCGGGGGGTTTATATAGAGAATAACAGATACCCGGGAGTGAGTTACAGGCTGGAATCTAATCGAGGGGTTCGGGGGGTTTATATATAGAATAACAGATACCCGTGAGTGAGTTACAGGTTGGAATATAATCGAGGGGTTCAGGGGGTTTATATATAGAATAACAGATACCCGGGAGTGTGTTACAGGCTGGAAACTAATCGAGGGGTTCGGGGGGTTTATATATAGAATAACAGATACCCGGAAGTGAGTTACAGGTTGGATCTAATCGAGGGGTTCGGGGGGGTTTATAAATAGAATAACATACCCGGGAGAGAGTTACAGGTTGGAATCTAATCGAGGGGTTCGGGGGGGGTTTATATATAGAATAACAGATACCCAGGAGTGAGTTACAGGTTGGAATCTAATCGAGGGGTTCGGAGGGTTTATATATAGAATAACAGATACCACGGGAGTCAGTTACAGACTGGAATCTAATCGAGGGGTTCGGGGGGTTTATATATAGAATAACAGACACCCGGGAGTGAGTTACAGGCTGGGATCTAATCGAGGGTTCGGGGGTTTAGATATAGAATAACAGATACCCGGGAGTGAGTTACAGTCTGGAATCTAATCAAGGGGTTCGGGAGGTTTATATATAGAATAACAGATACCCGGGAGTGAGTTACAGGCTGGAATCTAATCGAGGGGTTCGGAGGGGTTTATATATAGAATAACAGATACCCGGGAGTGAGTTACAGGCTGGAATCTAATCGAGGGGTTCGGGGGGTTTATATATAGAATAACAGATACCCGGGAGTGAGTTACAGGCTGGAATCTAATCGAGGGGTTCGGGCGGGTTTATATATAGAATAACAGATACCCGTGAGTGAGTTACAGGTTGGAATATAATCGAGGGGTTCAGGGGGTTTATATATAGAATAACAGATACCCGGGAGTGAGTTACAGGCTGGAATCTAATCGAGGGGTTCGGGGGGTTTATATATAGAATAACAGATACCCGGGAGTGAGTTACAGGCTGGGATCTAATCGAGGGGTTCGGAGGGTTTATTTCTAGAATAACAGATTCCCGGGAGTGAGTTACAGGCTGGAATCTAATCGAGGGGTTCGGGGGGTTTATATATAGAATAACAGATACCCGGGAGTGAGTTACAGGCTGGAATCTAATCGAGGGGTTCGGGGGGTTTATATATAGAATAACAGATACCCGGAAGTGAGTTACAGGTTGGATTTAATCGAGGGGTTCGGGGGGGTTTATATATAGAATAACAGATACCCGGGAGAGAGTTACAGGTTGGAATCTAATCGAGGGGTTCGGGGGGGGGTTTATATATAGAATAACAGATACCCGGGAGTGAGTTACAGACTGGAATCTAATCGAGGGGTTCGGGGGGTTTATATATAGAATAACAGATACCCGGGAGTGAGTTACAGGCTGGGATCTAATCGAGGGGTTCGGAGGGTTTATTTCTAGAATAACAGATTCCCGGGAGTGAGTTACAGGCTGGAATGTAATCGAGGGGTTCGGGGGTTTATATATAGAATAACAGATACCCGGGAGTGAATTACAGTCTTGAATCTAATCGAGGGGTTCGGTGGTTTGTATATAGAATACCAGATACCCGGGAGTGAGTTACAGGCTGGAATCTAATCGAGGGGTTCGGTGGTTTATATATAGAATAACAGATACCCGGGAGTAAGTTACAGGCTGGAATCTAATCGAGGGGTTCGGGGGTTTATATATAGAATACCAGATACCCGGGAGTGAGTTACAGGCTGGAAGCTAATCGAGGGGTTCAGGGGTTTATATATAGAATAACAGATACCCGGGAGTGAGTTGCAGGCTGGAATCTAATCGAGAGGTTCGGGGGGTTTATATATAGAATAACAGATACCCGGGAGTGAGTTACAGGCTGGAATATAATCGAGGGGTTCGGGGGGTTTATATCTAGAATAACAGATACCTGGGAGTGAGTTACAGGCTGGAATCTAATCGAGGGGTTCGGGGGGTTTATATATAGAATAACAGATACCCGGGAGTGAGTTACAGGCTGGAATCTAATCGAGGGGTTCGGGGGGTTTATATATAGAATAACAGATACCCGTGAGTGAGTTACAGGTTGGAATATAATCGAGGGGTTCAGGGGGTTTATATATAGAATAACAGATACCCGGGAGTGAGTTACAGGCTGGAATCTAATTGAGGGGTTCGGGAGTTTATATATAGAATAACAGATACCCGGGAGTGAGTTACAGGCTGGAATATAATCGAGGGGTTCGGGGGGTTTATATATAGAATAACAGATACCCGGGAGTGAGTTACAGGTTGGAATCTAATCGAGGGGTTCGGGGGGTTTATATATAGAATAACAGATACCACGGGGGTGAGTTACAGACTGGAATCTAATCGAGGCGTTCGGGGGGTTTATATATAGAATAACAGATACCCGGGAGTGAGTTACAGGCTGGAATCTAATCGAGGGGTTCGGGGGGTTTATATATAGAATAACAGATACCCGTGAGTGAGTTACAGTTTGGAATATAATCGAGGGGTTCAGGGGGTTTATATATAGAACAACAGATACCCGGGCGTGAGTTACAGGCTGGAATCTAATCGAGGGGTTCGGGGGGTTTATATATAGAATAACAGATACCCGGGAGTGAGTTACAGGCTGGAACCTAATCGAGGGGTTCGGGGGGTTTATATATAGAATAACAGATACCCGGGTGTGAGTTGCAGGCTGGAATCTAATCGAGAGGTTCGGGGGGTTTATATATAGAATAACAGATACCCGGGAGTGAGTTACAGGCTGGAATCTAATTGAGGGGTTCAGGGGGTTTATATATAGAATAACAGATACCCGGGAGTGAGTTACAGGCTGGAATCTAATCGAGGGGTTCGGGGGGTTTATATAGAGAATAACAGATACCCGGGAGTGAGTTACAGGCTGGAATCTAATCGAGGGGTTCGGGGGGTTTATATATAGAATAACAGATACCCGTGAGTGAGTTACAGGTTGGAATATAATCGAGGGGTTCAGGGGGTTTATATATAGAATAACAGATACCCGGGAGTGTGTTACAGGCTGGAAACTAATCGAGGGGTTCGGGGGGTTTATATATAGAATAACAGATACCCGGAAGTGAGTTACAGGTTGGATCTAATCGAGGGGTTCGGGGGGGTTTATAAATAGAATAACATACCCGGGAGAGAGTTACAGGTTGGAATCTAATCGAGGGGTTCGGGGGGGGTTTATATACAGAATAACAGATACCCAGGAGTGAGTTACAGGTTGGAATCTAATCGAGGGGTTCGGAGGGTTTATATATAGAATAACAGATACCACGGGAGTCAGTTACAGACTGGAATCTAATCGAGGGGTTCGGGGGGTTTATATATAGAATAACAGATACCCGGGAGTGAGTGACAGGCTGGGATCTAATCGAGGGTTCGGGGGTTTAGATATAGAATAACAGATACCCGGGAGTGAGTTACAGTCTGGAATCTAATCAAGGGGTTCGGGAGGTTTATATATAGAATAACAGATACCCGGGAGTGAGTTACAGGCTGGAATCTAATCGAGGGGTTCGGGGGGTTTATATATAGAATAACAGATACCCGTGAGTGAGTTACAGGTTGGAATATAATCGAGGGGTTCAGGGGGTTTATATATAGAATAACAGATACCCGGGAGTGAGTTACAGACTGGAATCTAATCGAGGGGTTCGGGGGGTTTATATATAGAATAACAGATTCCCGGGAGTGAGTTACAGGCTGGAATCTAATTGAGGGGTTCGGGAGTTTATATATAGAATAACAGATACCCGGGAGTGAGTTACAGGCTGGAATCTAATCGAGGGGTTCGGGGGGTTTATATATAGAATAACAGATACCCGGGAGTGAGTTACAGGCTGGAATCTAATCGAGGGGTTCGGGGGGGTTTATATATAGAATAACAGATACCCGTGAGTGAGTTACAGGTTGGAATATAATCGAGGGGTTCAGGGGGTTTATATATAGAATAACAGATACCCGGGAGTGAGTTACAGGCTGGAATCTAATCGAGGGGTTCGGGGGGTTTATATATAGAATAACAGATACCCGGGAGTGAGTTACAGGCTGGGATCTAATCGAGGGGTTCGGAGGGTTTATTTCTAGAATAACAGATTCCCGGGAGTTAGATACAGGCTGGAATCTAATCGAGGGGTTCGGGGGGTTTATATATAGAATAACAGATACCCGGGAGTGAGTTACAGGCTGGAATCTAATCGAGGGGTTCGGGGGGTTTATATATAGAATAACAGATACCCGGAAGTGAGTTACAGGTTGGATTTAATCGAGGGGTTCGGGGGGGTTTATAAATAGAATAACATACCCGGGAGAGAGTTACAGGTTGGAATCTAATCGAGGGGTTCGGGGGGGGGTTTATATATAGAATAACAGATACCCGGGAGTGAGTTACAGACTGGAATCTAATCGAGGGGTTCGGGGGGTTTATATATAGAATAACAGATACCCGGGAGTGAGTTACAGGCTGGGATCTAATCGAGGGGTTCGGAGGGTTTATTTCTAGAATAACAGATTCCCGGGAGTGAGTTACAGGCTGGAATGTAATCGAGGGGTTCGGGGGTTTATATATAGAATAACAGATACCCGGCAGTGAATTACAGTCTTGAATCTAATCGAGGGGTTCGGTGGTTTGTATATAGAATACCAGATACCCGGGAGTGAGTTACAGGCTGGAATCTAATCGAGGGGTTCGGTGGTTTATATATAGAATAACAGATACCCGGGAGTAAGTTACAGGCTGGAATCTAATCGAGGGGTTCGGGGGTTTATATATAGAATACCAGATACCCGGGAGTGAGTTGCAGGCTGGAAGCTAATCGAGGGGTTCAGGGGTTTATATATAGAATAACAGATACCCGGGAGTGAGTTGCAGGCTGGAATCTAATCGAGAGGTTCGGGGGGTTTATATATAGAATAACAGATACCCGGGAGTGAGTTACAGGCTGGAATCTAATCGAGGGGTTCGGGGGGTTTATATATAGAATAACAGATACCCGGGAGTGAGTTACAGGCTGGAATCTAATCGAGGGGTTCAGGGGGTTTATATATAGAATAACAGATACCCGGGAGTGAGTTACAGGCTGGAATCTAATCGAGGGGTTCGGGGGGGTTTATATATAGAATAACAGATACCCGTGAGTGAGTTACAGGTTGGAATATAATCGAGGGGTTCAGGGGGTTTATATATAGAATAACAGATACCCGTGAGTGAGTTACAGGTTGGAATATAATCGAGGGGTTCAGGGGGTTTATATATAGAATAACAGATACCCGGGAGTGAGTTACAGGCTGGAATCTAATCGAGGGGTTCGGGGGGTTTATATATAGAATAACAGATACCCGGGAGTGAGTTACAGGCTGGGATCTAATCGAGGGGTTCGGAGGGTTTATTTCTAGAATAACAGATTCCCGGGAGTGAGTTACAGGCTGGAATCTACTCGAGGGGTTCGGGGGGTTTATATATAGAATAACAGATACCCGGAAGTGAGTTACAGGCTGGAATCTAATCGAGGGGTTCGGGGGGGGGTTTATATATAGAATAACAGATACCCGGGAGTGAGTTACAGACTGGAATCTAATCGAGGGGTTCGGGGGGTTTATATATAGAATAACAGATACCCGGGAGTGAGTTACAGGCTGGGATCTAATCGAGGGGTTCGGAGGGTTTATTTCTAGAATAACAGATTCCCGGGAGTGAGTTACAGGCTGGAATGTAATCGAGGGGTTCGGGGGTTTATATATAGAATAACAGATACCCGGGAGTAAGTTACAGGCTGGAATCTAATCGAGGGGTTCGGGGGTTTATATATAGAATACCAGATACCCGGGAGTGAGTTACAGGCTGGAAGCTAATCGAGGGGTTCAGGGGTTTATATATAGAATAACAGATACCCGGGAGTGAGTTGCAGGCTGGAATCTAATCGAGAGGTTCGGGGGGTTTATATATAGAATAACAGATACCCGGGAGTGAGTTACAGGCTGGAATATAATCGAGGGGTTCGGGGGGTTTATATCTAGAATAACAGATACCTGGGAGTGAGTTACAGGCTGGAATCTAATCGAGGGGTTCGGGGGGTTTATATATAGAATAACAGATACCCGGGAGTGAGTTACAGGCTGGAATCTAATCGAGGGGTTCGGGGGGTTTATATATAGAATAACAGATACCCGTGAGTGAGTTACAGGTTGGAATATAATCGAGGGGTTCAGGGGGTTTATATATAGAATAACAGATACCCGGGAGTGAGTTACAGGCTGGAATCTAATTGAGGGGTTCGGGAGTTTATATATAGAATAACAGATACCCGGGAGTGAGTTACAGGCTGGAATCTAATCGAGGGGTTCGGGGGGTTTATATATAGAATAACAGATACCCGGGAGTGAGTTACAGGTTGGAATCTAATCGAGGGGTTCGGGGGGTTTATATATAGAATAACAGATACCACGGGAGTGAGTTACAGACTGGAATCTAATCGAGGGGTTCGGGGGGTTTATATATAGAATAACAGATACCCGGGAGTGAGTTACAGGCTGGAATCTAATCGAGGGGTTCGGGGGGTTTATATATAGAATAACAGATACCCGTGAGTGAGTTACAGTTTGGAATATAATCGAGGGGTTCAGGGGGTTTATATATAGAATAACAGATACCCGGGCGTGAGTTACAGGCTGGAATCTAATCGAGGGGTTCGGGGGGTTTATATATAGAATAACAGATACCCGGGAGTGAGTTACAGGCTGGAACCTAATCGAGGGGTTCGGGGGGTTTATATATAGAATAACAGATACCCGGGTGTGAGTTACAGGCTGGAATCTAATCGAGGGGTTCGGGGGGTTTATATATAGAATAACAGATACCCGGGAGTGAGTTACAGGCTGGAATCTAATCGAGGGGTTCGGGGGTTTATATATAGAATACCAGATACCCGGGAGTGAGTTACAGGCTGGAAGCTAATCGAGGGGTTCAGGGGTTTATATATAGAATAACAGATACCCGGGAGTGAGTTGCAGGCTGGAATCTAATCGAGAGGTTCGGGGGGTTTATATATAGAATAACAGATACCCGGGAGTGAGTTACAGGCTGGAATATAATCGAGGGGTTCGGGGGGTTTATATCTAGAATAACAGATACCTGGGAGTGAGTTACAAGCTGGAATCTAATCGAGGGGTTCGGGGGGTTTATATATAGAATAACAGATACCCGGGAGTGAGTTACAGGCTGGAATCTAATCGAGGGGTTCGGGGGGTTTATATATAGAATAACAGATACCCGGGAGTGAGTTACAGGCTGGAATATAATCGAGGGGTTCAGGGGGTTTATATATAGAATAACAGATACCCGGGAGTGAGTTACAGTTTGGAATATAATCGAGGGGTTCAGGGGGTTTATATATAGAATAACAGATACCCGGGAGTGAGTTACAGGCTGGAATCTAATCGAGGGGTTCGGGGGGTTTATATATAGAATAACAGATACCACGGGAGTGAGTTACAGACTGGAATCTAATCGAGGGGTTCGGGAGGTTTATATATAGAATAACAGATACCCGGGAGTGAGTTACAGGCTGGAATCTAATCGAGGGGTTCGGGGGGTTTATATATAGAATAACAGATACCCGGGAGTGAGTTACAGTTTGGAATATAATCGAGGGGTTCAGGGGGTTTATATATAGAATAACAGATACCCGGGAGTGAGTTACAGGCTGGAATCTAATTGAGGGGTTCGGGAGTTTATATATAGAATAACAGATACCCCGGGAGTGAGTTACAGGCTGGAATCTAATCGAGGGGTTCGGGGGGTTTATATATAGAATAACAGATACCCGGGAGTGAGTTACAGACTGGAATCTAATCGAGGGGTTCGGGGGGTTTATATATAGAATAACAGATACCCGGGAGTGAGTTACAGGCTGGGATCTAATCGAGGGGTTCGGAGGGTTTATTTCTAGAATAACAGATTCCCGGGAGTGAGTTACAGGCTGGAATGTAATCGAGGGGTTCGGGGGTTTATATATAGAATAACAGATACCCGGGAGTGAATTACAGTCTTGAATCTAATCGAGGGGTTCGGTGGTTTGTATATAGAATACCAGATACCCGGGAGTGAGTTACAGTCTTGAATCTAATCGAGGGGTTCGGTGGTTTATATACAGAATAACAGATACCCGGGAGTAAGTTACAGGCTGGAATCTAATCGAGGGGTTCGGGGGTTTATATATAGAATACCAGATACCCGGGAGTGAGTTACAGGCTGGAAGCTAATCGAGGGGTTCAGGGGTTTATATATAGAATAACAGATACCTGGGAGTGAGTTACAGGCTGGAATCTAATCGAGGGGTTCGGGGGGTTTATATATAGAATAACAGATACCCGGGAGTGAGTTACAGGCTGGAATCTAATCGAGGGGTTCGGGGGGTTTATAGAGAATAACAGATACCCGTGAGTGAGTTACAGGTTGGAATATAATCGAGGGGTTCAGGGGGTTTATATATAGAATAACAGATACCCGGGAGTGAGTTACAGGCTGGAATCTAATTGAGGGGTTCGGGAGTTTATATATAGAATAACAGATACCCGGAAGTGAGTTACAGGTTGGATCTAATCGAGGGGTTCAGGGGGGTTTATAAATAGAATAACATACCCGGGAGAGAGTTACAGGTTGGAATCTAATCGAGGGGTTCGGGGGGGGGGTTTATATATAGAATAACAGATACCCGGGAGTGAGTTACAGGCTGGAATCTAATCGAGGGGTTCGGGGGGTTTATATATAGAATAACAGATACCCGGAAGTGAGTTACAGGTTGGATCTAATCGAGGGGTTCAGGGGGGTTTATAAATAGAATAACATACCCGGGAGAGAGTTACAGGTTGGAATCTAATCGAGGGGTTCGGGGGGGGGGTTTATATATAGAATAACAGATACCCGGGAGTGAGTTACAGACTGGAATCTAATCGAGGGGTTCGGGGGGTTTATATTTCGAATAACAGATACCCGGGAGTGAGTTACAGGCTGGGATCTAATCGAGGGGTTCGGGGGGGGTTTATAAATAGAATAACTGATACCCGGGAGTGAGTTACAGGCTGGAATCTAATCGAGGGGTTCGGGTGTTTATATATAGAATAACAGATTCCCGGGAGTGAGTTACAGGCTGGAATCTAATCGAGGGGTTCGGGGGGTTTATATATAGAATAACAGATACCCGGGAGTGAGTTACAGGCTGGAATCTAATCGAGGGGTTCGGGGGGTTTATATATAGAATAACAGATACCCGGGAGTGAGTTACAGTCTGGAATCTAATCGAGGGGTTCAGGGGGTTTATATATAGAATAACAGATACCCGGGAGTGAGTTACAGGCTGGAATCTAATCGAGGGGTTCGGGGATTTATATATAGAATAACAGATACCCGGGAGTGAGGTACAGGTTGGAATATAATCGAGGGGTTCAGGGGGTTTATATATCGAATAACAGATACCCGGGAGTGTGTTACAGACTGGAATCTAATCGAGGGGTTCGGGGGGGTTTATATATAGAATAACAGATACCTGTGAGTGAGTTACAGGCTGGAATCTAATCGAGGGGTTCGGGGGGGTTTATGTATGGAATAACAGATACCCGGGAGTGAGTGACAGACTGGAATCTAATCGAGGGGTTCGGGGGGGTTTATGTATGGAATAACAGATACCCGGGAGTGAGTTACAGGCTGGAATCTAATCGAGGGGTTCGGGGGGTTGATATATAGAATACCAGATACCCCGGGAGTGAGTTACAGGCTGGAATCTGATCGAGTGGTTCGGGGGGTTTATATATAGAATAACAGATACCCCGGGAGTGAGTTACAGGTTGAAATCTAATCGAGGGGTTCGGGGATTTATATATAGAATAACAGATACCCGGGAGTGAGTTACACGCTGGAATCTAATCGAGGGGTTCGGGGATTTATATATAGAATAACAGATACCCGGGAGTGAGTTATAGGTTGGAATATAATCGAGGGGTTCGGGAGGTTTATATATAGAATAACAGATACCCGGGAGTGAGTTACAGGTTGGATCTAATCGAGGGGTTCGGGGGGTTTATACATAGAATAACAGATACCCCGGGAGTGAGTTACAGGCTAGAATCTAATCGAGGGGTTCGGGGGGGGTTTATATATAGAATAACAGATACCCGGGAGTGAGTTACTGCTGGAATCTAATCGAGGGGTTCGGGGGGGGTTTATATATTGAATAATAGATACCCCGGGAGTGAGTTACAGGCTGGAATCTAATCGAGGGGTTCAGGGGGTTTATATATAGAATAACAGATACCCGGGAGTGAGTTACAGGCTGGAATCTAATCGAGGGGTTCGGGGGGTTTATATATTGAATAATAGATACCCCGGGATTGAGTTACAGGCTGGAATCTAATCAAGGGGTTCGGGGGGTTTATATATAGAACAACAGATACCCGGGAGTGAGTTACAGGCTGGAATCTAATCGACGGGTTCGGTGGGTTTATATATAGAATAACAGATACCCGGGAGTGAGTTACAGGCTGGAATCTAATCGAGGGGTTCGGGGGTTTATATATAGAATAACAGATACCCGGGAGTGAGTTACAGGCTGGAATCTAATCGAGGGGTTCGGGGGGTTTATATGTAGAATAACAGATACCCGGGAGTGAGTTACAGGCTGGAATCTAATCGAGGGGTTCGGGGGGTTTATATATAGAATAACAGATACCCGGGAGTGAGTAACAGGCTGGAATCTAATCGAGGGGTTCGGGGGGTTTATATATAGAATAACAGATACCTGGGATTGAGTTACAGGCTGGAATCTAATCGAGGGGTTCGAGGGGTTTATATATAGAATAACAGATACCCGGGAGTGAGTTACAGGCTGGAATCTAATCGAGGGGTTCGGGGGGTTTATATATAGAGTAACAGATACCCGGGAGTGAGTTATAGGCTGGAATCTAATCGAGGGGTTCGGGGGGTTTATATATAGAATAATAGATACCTGGGAGTGAGTTACAGGCTGGAATCTAATCGAGGGGTTCAGGGGGGGGTTATATATAGAATAACAGATACCCGGGAGTGAGTTACAGGCTGGAATCTAATCGAGAGGTTCAGGGGGTTTATATATAAAATAACAGATACCCCGGGAGTGAGTTACAGGCTGGAATCTAATCGAGGGGTTCAGAGGGGTTTATATATAAAATAACAGATACCCCGGGAGTGAGTTACAGACTGGAATCTAATCGAGAGGTTCGGGGGGTTTATATATAGAATAACAGATGCCCGGGTGTGAGTTACGGGCTGGAATCTAATCGAGGGGTTCGGGGGTTTATATATAGAATAACAGATGCCCGGGTGTGAGTTACGGGCTGGAATCTAATCGAGGGGTTCGGGGGGTTTATATATAGAATAACAGATACCCGGGAGTGAGTTACAGGCTGGAATCTAATCGAGGGGTTCGGGGGTTTATATATAGAATAACAGATACCCGGGAGTGAGTTACAGGCTGGAAACTAATCGAAGGGTTTGGAGGGGTTTATATATAGAATAACAGATACCCGGGAATGATTTTCAGACTGGATTCTAATCGAAGGGTTCGGAGGGGTTTATATATAGAATAACAGATACCCGGGAGTGAGTTACAGGCTGGAATCTAATCGAGGGGTTCTGGGGGTTTATATATAGAATAACAGATACCAGGGAGTGAGTTACAGGCTGGAATCTAATCGAGGGGTTCGGGGGGATTATATATAGAATAACAGATAACCGGGAGTGAGTTACAGGCTGGAATCTAATCGAGGGGTTCGGGGGGTTTATATATAGAATAACAGATACCCGGGAGTGAGTTACAGGCTGGAATCTAATCGAGCGGTTCGGGGGGTTTATATGTAGAATAACAGATACCCGGGAGTGAGTTACAGGCTGGAATCTAATCGAGGGGTTCGGGGGGATTATATATAGAATAACAGATACCCGGGAGTGAGTTACAGGCTGGAATCTAATCGAGGGGTTCGGGGGGATTATATATAGAATAACAGATACCCGGGAGTGAGTTACAGGCTGGAATCTAATCGAGGGGTTCGGGGGGATTATATATAGAATAACAGATACCCGGGAGTGAGTTACAGGCTGGAATCTAATCGAGGGGTTCGGGGGGATTATATATAGAATAACAGATACCCGGGAGTGAGTTACAGGCTGGAATCTAATCGAGGGGTTCGGGGGGTTTATATATAGAATAACAGATACCCCGGGAGTGAGTTACAGACTGGAATCTAATCGAGGGGTTCGGGGGGTTTATATATAGAATAACAGATACCCCGGGAGTGAGTTACAGACTGGAATCTAATCGAGGGGTTCGGGGGGTTTATATATAGAATAACAGATACCCGTGAGTGAGTTACAGGTTGGAATATAATCGAGGGGTTCAGGGGGTTGAAAATAGAATAACAGATACCCGGGAGTGAGTTACAGGCTGGAATCTAATTGAGGGGTTCAGGGGGTTTATATATAGAATAACAGATACCCGGGAGTGAGTTACAGGCTGGAATCTAATCGAGGGGTTCGGGGGGTTTATATATAGAATAACAGATACCCGGGAGTGAGTTACAGGCTGGAATCTAATCGAGGGGTTCGGGGGGTTTATATATAGAATAACAGATACCCGGGAGTGAGTTACAGGCTGGAATCTAATCGAGGGGTTCGGGGGGGTTTATATATAGAATAACAGATACCCGGGAGTGAGTTACAGGCTGGAATCTAATCGAGGGGTTCGGGGGTTTATATATAGAATAACAGATACCCGGGAGTGAGTTACAGGTTGGATCTAATCGAGGGGTTCGGGGGGGTTTATATATAGAATAACAGATACCCGGGAGTGAGTTACAGACTGGAATCTAATCGAGGGGTTTGGGGGGTTTATATATAGAATAACAGATACCCGGGAGTGAGTTACAGGTTGGAATATAATCGAGGGGTTCAGGGGGTTTATATATAGAATAACAGATACCCGGGAGTGTGTTATAGGCTGGAAACTAATCGAGGGGTTCGGGGGGTTTATATATAGAATAACAGATACCCGGAAGTGAGTTACAGGTTGGATCTAATCGAGGGGTTCGGGGGGGTTTATAAATAGAATAACATACCCGGGAGAGAGTTACAGGTTGGAATCTAATCGAGGGGTTCGGGGGGGGTTTATATATAGAATAACAGATACCCGGGAGTGAGTACACGTTGGAATCTAATCGAGGGGTTCGGAGGGTTTATATATAGAATAACAGATACCACGGGAGTCAGTTACAGACTGGAATCTAATCGAGGGGTTCGGGGGGTTTATATATAGAATAACAGATACCCGGGAGTGAGTTACAGTCTGGAATCTAATCAAGGGGTTCGGGAGGTTTATATATAGAATAACAGATACCCGGGAGTGAGTTACAGTCTGGAATCTAATCAAGGGGTTCGGGAGGTGTATATAGAATAACAGATACCCGGGAGTGAGTTACAGGCTGGAATCTAATCGAGGGGTTCGGGGGGTTTATATATAGAATAACAGATACCCGTGAGTGAGTTACAGGTTGGAATATAATCGAGGGGTTCAGGGGGTTTATATATAGAATAACAGATACCCGGGAGTGAGTTACAGACTGGAATCTAATCGAGGGGTTCGGGGGGTTTATATATAGAATAACAGATTCCCGGGAGTGAGTTACAGGCTGGAATCTAATCGAGGGGTTCGGGGGGTTTATATATAGAATAACAGATACCCCGGGAGTGAGTTACAGGCTGGAATCTAATCGAGGGGTTCAGGGGGTTTATATATAGAATAACAGATACCCGGGAGTGAGTTACGGGCTGGAATCTAATCGAGGGGTTCAGGGGGGTTTATATATAGAATAACAGATACCCGGGAGTGAGTTACAGGCTGGAATCTAATTGAGGGGTTCGGGGGGTTTATATATCGAATGACAGATACCCGGGAGTGAGTTACAGGCTGAAATCTAATCATGGGGTTCGGGGGGGGTTTATATATAGAATAACAGATACCCGGGAGTGAGTTACAGGCTGGAATCTAATCGAGGGGTTCGGGGGGTTTATATATAGAATAACAGATACCCGGGAGTGAGTTGCAGGCTGGAATCTAATCGAGGGGTTTGGGGGTTTGTATATAGAATAACAGATACCCGGGAGTGAGTTACAGGCTGGAATCTAATCGAGGGGTTCGGGGGGTTTATATATAGAATAACAGATACCTGGGAGTGAGTTACAGGCTGGAATCTAATCGAGGAGTTCGGGGGGTTTATATATAGAATAACAGATACCTGGGAGTGAGTTACAGGCTGGAATCTAATCGAGGGGTTCGGGGGGTTTATATATAGAATAACAGATACCCGGGAGTGAGTTACAGGCTGGAATCTAATCGAGGGGTTCGGGGGGTTTATATATAGAATAACAGATACCCGGGAGTAAGTTACAGGCTGGAATCTAATCGAGGGGTTCGGGGGGTTTATATATAGAATAACAGATACCCGGGAGTGAGTTACAGGCTGGAATCTAATCGAGGGGTTCGGGGGGTTTATATATAGAATAACAGATGCCCGGGAGTGAATTACAGTCTTGAATCTAATCGAGGGGTTCGGTGGTTTATATATAGAATACCAGATACCCGGGAGTGAGTTACAGTCTTGAATCTAATCGAGGGGTTCGGTGGTTTATATATAGAATACCAGATACCCGGGAGTGAGTTACAGTCTTGAATCTAATCGAGGGGTTCGGGGGGTTTATATATAGAATAACAGATACCCGGGAGTGAGTTACAGGCTGGAATGTAATCGAGGGGTTCGGGAGTTTATATATAGAATAACAGATACCCGGGAGTGAGTTACAGGCTGGAATCTAATCGAGGGGTTCGGGGGGTTGATATATAGAATAACAGATACCCGGGAGTGAGTTGCAGGCTGGAATCTAATCGAGGGGTTCAGGGGGTTTATATATAGAATAACAGATACCCGGGAGTGAGTAACAGGCTGGAATCTAATCGAGGGGTTCGGGGGGTTTATATATAGAATAACAGATACCCGGGAGTGAGTAACAGGCTGGAATCTAATCGAGGGGTTCGGGGGGTTTATATATATAATAACAGATACCTGGGATTGAGTTACAGGCTGGAATCTAATCGAGGGGTTCGAGGGGTTTATATATAGAATAACAGATACCCGGGAGTGAGTTACAGGCTGGAATCTAATCGAGGGGTTCGGGGGGTTTATATATAGAGTAACAGATACCCGGGAGTGAGTTACAGGCTGGAATCTAATCGAGGGGTTCGGGGGGTTTATATATAGAATAATAGATACCTGGGAGTGAGTTACAGGCTGGAATCTAATCGAGGGGTTCAGGGGGGGGTTATATATAGAATAACAGATACCCGGGAGTGAGTTACAGGCTGGAATCTAATCGAGAGGTTCAGGGGGTTTATATATAAAATAACAGATACCCCGGGAGTGAGTTACAGGCTGGAATCTAATCGAGGGGTTCAGAGGGGTTTATATATAAAATAACAGATACCCCGGGAGTGAGTTACAGACTGGAATCTAATCGAGAGGTTCGGGGGGTTTATATATAGAATAACAGATGCCCGGGTGTGAGTTACGGGCTGGAATCTAATCGAGGGGTTCGGGGGTTTATATATAGAATAACAGATACCCGGGAGTGAGTTACAGGCTGGAATCTAATCGAGGGGTTCGGGGGTTTATATATAGAATAACAGATACCCGGGAGTGAGTTACAGGCTGGAAACTAATCGAAGGGTTTGGAGGGGTTTATATATAGAATAACAGATACCCGGGAATGATTTTCAGACTGGATTCTAATCGAAGGGTTCGGAGGGGTTTATATATAGAATAACAGATACCCGGGAGTGAGTTACAGGCTGGAATCTAATCGAGGGGTTCGGGGGGTTTATATATAGAATAACAGATACCAGGGAGTGAGTTACAGGCTGGAATCTAATCGAGGGGTTCGGGGGGATTATATATAGAATAACAGATAACCGGGAGTGAGTTACAGGCTGGAATCTAATCGAGGGGTTCGGGGGGTTTATATATAGAATAACAGATACCCGGGAGTGAGTTACAGGCTGGAATCTAATCGAGCGGTTCGGGGGGTTTATATGTAGAATAACAGATACCCGGGAGTGAGTTACAGGCTGGAATCTAATCGAGGGGTTCGGGGGGATTATATATAGAATAACAGATACCCGGGAGTGAGTTACAGGCTGGAATCTAATCGAGGGGTTCGGGGGGATTATATATAGAATAACAGATACCCGGGAGTGAGTTACAGGCTGGAATCTAATCGAGGGGTTCGGGGGGATTATATATAGAATAACAGATACCCGGGAGTGAGTTACAGGCTGGAATCTAATCGAGGGGTTCGGGGGGATTATATATAGAATAACAGATACCCGGGAGTGAGTTACAGGCTGGAATCTAATCGAGGGGTTCGGGGGGTTTATATATAGAATAACAGATACCCCGGGAGTGAGTTACAGACTGGAATCTAATCGAGGGGTTCGGGGGGTTTATATATAGAATAACAGATACCCCGGGAGTGAGTTACAGACTGGAATCTAATCGAGGGGTTCGGGGGGTTTATATATAGAATAACAGATACCCGTGAGTGAGTTACAGGTTGGAATATAATCGAGGGGTTCAGGGGGTTGAAAATAGAATAACAGATACCCGGGAGTGAGTTACAGGCTGGAATCTAATTGAGGGGTTCAGGGGGTTTATATATAGAATAACAGATACCCGGGAGTGAGTTACAGGCTGGAATCTAATCGAGGGGTTCGGGGGGTTTATATATAGAATAACAGATACCCGGGAGTGAGTTACAGGCTGGAATCTAATCGAGGGGTTCGGGGGGTTTATATATAGAATAACAGATACCCGTGAGTGAGTTACAGGTTGGAATATAATCGAGGGGTTCAGGGGGTTTATATATAGAATAACAGATACCCGGGAGTGTGTTATAGGCTGGAAACTAATCGAGGGGTTCGGGGGGTTTATATATAGAATAACAGATACCCGGAAGTGAGTTACAGGTTGGATCTAATCGAGGGGTTCGGGGGGGTTTATAAATAGAATAACATACCCGGGAGAGAGTTACAGGTTGGAATCTAATCGAGGGGTTCGGGGGGGGTTTATATATAGAATAACAGATACCCGGGAGTGAGTTACAGGTTGGAATCTAATCGAGGGGTTCGGAGGGTTTATATATAGAATAACAGATACCACGGGAGTCAGTTACAGACTGGAATCTAATCGAGGGGTTCGGGGGGTTTATATATAGAATAACAGATACCCGGGAGTGAGTTACAGTCTGGAATCTAATCAAGGGGTTCGGGAGGTTTATATATAGAATAACAGATACCCGGGAGTGAGTTACAGTCTGGAATCTAATCAAGGGGTTCGGGAGGTGTATATAGAATAACAGATACCCGGGAGTGAGTTACAGGCTGGAATCTAATCGAGGGGTTCGGGGGGTTTATATATAGAATAACAGATACCCGTGAGTGAGTTACAGGTTGGAATATAATCGAGGGGTTCAGGGGGTTTATATATAGAATAACAGATACCCGGGAGTGAGTTACAGACTGGAATCTAATCGAGGGGTTCGGGGGGTTTATATATAGAATAACAGATTCCCGGGAGTGAGTTACAGGCTGGAATCTAATCGAGGGGTTCGGGGGGTTTATATATAGAATAACAGATACCCCGGGAGTGAGTTACAGGCTGGAATCTAATCGAGGGGTTCAGGGGGTTTATATATAGAATAACAGATACCCGGGAGTGAGTTACGGGCTGGAATCTAATCGAGGGGTTCAGGGGGGTTTATATATAGAATAACAGATACCCGGGAGTGAGTTACAGGCTGGAATCTAATTGAGGGGTTCGGGGGGTTTATATATCGAATGACAGATACCCGGGAGTGAGTTACAGGCTGAAATCTAATCATGGGGTTCGGGGGGGGTTTATATATAGAATAACAGATACCCGGGAGTGAGTTACAGGCTGGAATCTAATCGAGGGGTTCGGGGGGTTTATATATAGAATAACAGATACCCGGGAGTGAGTTACAGGCTGGAATCTAATCGAGGGGTTTGGGGGTTTATATATAGAATAACAGATACCCGGGAGTGAGTTACAGGCTGGAATCTAATCGAGGGGTTCGGGGGGTTTATATATAGAATAACAGATACCTGGGAGTGAGTTACAGGCTGGAATCTAATCGAGGAGTTCGGGGGGTTTATATATAGAATAACAGATACCTGGGAGTGAGTTACAGGCTGGAATCTAATCGAGGGGTTCGGGGGGTTTATATATAGAATAACAGATACCCGGGAGTGAGTTACAGGCTGGAATCTAATCGAGGGGTTCGGGGGGTTTATATATAGAATAACAGATACCCGGGAGTAAGTTACAGGCTGGAATCTAATCGAGGGGTTCGGGGGGTTTATATATAGAATAACAGATACCCGGGAGTGAGTTACAGGCTGGAATCTAATCGAGGGGTTCGGGGGGTTTATATATAGAATAACAGATGCCCGGGAGTGAATTACAGTCTTGAATCTAATCGAGGGGTTCGGTGGTTTATATATAGAATACCAGATACCCGGGAGTGAGTTACAGTCTTGAATCTAATCGAGGGGTTCGGTGGTTTATATATAGAATACCAGATACCCGGGAGTGAGTTACAGTCTTGAATCTAATCGAGGGGTTCGGGGGGTTTATATATAGAATAACAGATACCCGGGAGTGAGTTACAGGCTGGAATGTAATCGAGGGGTTCGGGAGTTTATATATAGAATAACAGATACCCGGGAGTGAGTTACAGGCTGGAATCTAATCGAGGGGTTCGGGGGGTTGATATATAGAATAACAGATACCCGGGAGTGAGTTGCAGGCTGGAATCTAATCGAGGGGTTCAGGGGGTTTATATATAGAATAACAGATACCCGGGAGTGAGTTACAGGCTGGAATCTAATCGAGGGGTTCGGGGGGTTTATATATAGAACAACAGATACCCGGGAGTGAGTTACAGGCTGGAATCTAATCGAGTGGTTCGGGGGGTTTATATAGAGAATAACAGATACCCGGGAGTGAGTTACAGACTGGAATCTAATCGAGGGGTTCGGTGGTTTATATATAGAATACCAGACACCCGGGAGTGAGTTACAGGTTGGAATCTAATCGAGGGGTTCGGTGGTTTATATATAGAATACCAGATACCCGGGAGTGAGTTACAGGCTGGAATCTAATCGAGGGGTTCGGGGGGTTTATATATAGAATAACAGATACCCGGGAGAGAGTTACAGGCTGGAATCTAATCGAGGGGTTCGGGGGGTTGAAATATAGAATAACAGATACCCGGGAGTGAGTTACAGGTTGGAATATAATCGAGGGGTTCAGGGGGTTTATATATAGAATAACAGATACCCGGGAGTGAGTTACAGGCTGGAATCTAATTGAGGGGTTCGGGAGTTTATATATAGAATAACAGATACCCGGGAGTGAGTTACAGGCTGGAATCTAATCGAGGGGTTCGGGAGGTTTATATATAGAATAACAGATACCCGGGAGTGAGTTACAGTCTGGAATCTAATCAAGGGGTTCGGGGGGTTTATATATAGAATAACAGATACCCGGGAGTGAGTTACAGGCTGGAATCTAATCGAGGGGTTCGGGGGGTTTATATATAGAATAACAGATACCCGTGAGTGAGTTACAGGTTGGAATATAATCGAGGGGTTCAGGGGGTTTATATATAGAATAACAGATACCCAGGAGTGAGTTACAGGCTGGAATCTAATTGAGGGGTTCGGGAGTTTATATATAGAATAACAGATACCCGGGAGTGAGTTACAGGCTGGAATCTAATTGAGGGGTTCGGGGGGTTTATATATAGAATAACAGATACCCGGAAGTGAGTTACAGGTTGGATCTAATCGAGGGGTTCGGGGGGGTTTATAAATAGAATAACATACCCGGGAGAGAGTTACAGGTTGGAATCTAATCGAGGGGTTCGGGGGGGGGGTTTATATATAGAATAACAGATACCCGGGAGTGAGTTACAGACTGGAATCTAATCGAGGGGTTCGGGGAGTTTATATATAGAATAACAGATACCCGGGAGTGAGTTACAGGCTGGAACCTAATCGAGGGGTTCGGGGGGTTTATATATAGAATAACAGATACCCGGGTGTGAGTTACAGGCTGGAATCTAATCGAGGGGTGAGGGGGGTTTATATATAGAATAACAGATACCCGGGAGTAATTTACAGGCTGGAATGTAATCGAGGGGTTCGGGGGGTTTATATATAGAATAACAGATACCCGGGCGTGAGTTACAGGCTGGAATCTAATCGAGGGGTTCGGGGGGTTTATATATAGAATAACAGATACCCGGGAGTGAGTTACAGGTTGGATCTAATCGAGGGGTTCGGTGGTTTATATATAGAATACCAGATACCCGGGAGTGAGTTACAGGCTGGAATCTAATCGAGGGGTTCGGGGGGTTTATATATAGAATAACAGATACCCGGGAGAGAGTTACAGGCTGGAATCTAATCGAGGGGTTCGGGGGGTTGAAATATAGAATAACAGATACCCGGGAGTGAGTTACAGGTTGGAATATAATCGAGGGGTTCAGGGTGTTTATATATAGAATAACAGATACCCGGGAGTGAGTTACAGGCTGGAAACTAATTGAGGGGTTCGGGAGTTTATATATAGAATAACAGATACCCGGGAGTGAGTTACAGGCTGGAATCTAATCGAGGGGTTCGGGAGGTTTATATATAGAATAACAGATACCCGGGAGTGAGTTACAGTCTGGAATCTAATCAAGGGGTTCGGGGGGTTTATATATAGAATAACAGATACCCGGGAGTGAGTTACAGGCTGGAATCTAATCGAGGGGTTCGGGGGGTTTATATATAGAATAACAGATACCCGTGAGTGAGTTACAGGTTGGAATATAATCGAGGGGTTCAGGGGGTTTATATATAGAATAACAGATACCCAGGAGTGAGTTCCAGGCTGGAATCTAATTGAGGGGTTCGGGAGTTTATATATAGAATAACAGATACCCGGGAGTGAGTTACAGGCTGGAATCTAATTGAGGGGTTCGGGGGGTTTATATATAGAATAAAAGATACCCGGAAGTGAGTTACAGGTTGGATCTAATCGAGGGGTTCGGGGGGGTTTATAAATAGAATAACATACCCGGGAGAGAGTTACAGGTTGGAATCTAATCGAGGGGTTCGGGGGGGGGGTTTATATATAGAATAACAGATACCCGGGAGTGAGTTACAGACTGGAATCTAATCGAGGGGTTCGGGGAGTTTATATATAGAATAACAGATACCCGGGAGTGAGTTACAGGCTGGAACCTAATCGAGGGGTTCGGGGGGTTTATATATAGAATAACAGATACCCGGGTGTGAGTTACAGGCTGGAATCTAATCGAGGGGTGAGGGGGGTTTATATATAGAATAACAGATACCCGGGAGTAATTTACAGGCTGGAATGTAATCGAGGGGTTCGGGGGGTTTATATATAGAATAACAGATACCCGGGCGTGAGTTACAGGCTGGAATCTAATCGAGGGGTTCGGGGGGTTTATATATAGAATAACAGATACCCGGGAGTGAGTTACAGGCTGGAACCTAATCGAGGGGTTCGGGGGGTTTATATATAGAATAACAGATACCCGGGTGTGAGTTACAGGCTGGAATCTAATCGAGGGGTTCGGGGGGTTTATATATAGAATAACAGATACCCGGGAGTGAGTTACAGGCTGGAATCTAATCGAGGGGTTCGGGGGTTTATATATAGAATACCAGATACCCGGGAGTGAGTTACAGGCTGGAAGCTAATCGAGGGGTTCAGGGGTTTATATATAGAATAACAGATACCCGGGAGTGAGTTGCAGGCTGGAATCTAATCGAGGGGTTCGGGGGGTTTATATATAGAATAACAGATACCCGGGAGTGAGTTACAGGCTGGAATCTAATCGAGGGGTTCGGGGGGTTTATATATAGAATAACAGATACCCGGGAGTGAGTTACAGGCTGGAATCTAATCGAGGGGTTCGGGGGGGTTTATATATAGAATAACAGATACCACGGGAGTCAGTTACAGACTGGAATCTAATCGAGGGGTTCGGGGGGTTTATATATAGAATAACAGATACCCGGGAGTGAGTTACAGTCTGGAATCTAATCAAGGGGTTCGGGAGGTTTATATATAGAATAACAGATACCCGGGAGTGAGTTACAGTCTGGAATCTAATCAAGGGGTTCGGGAGGTGTATATAGAATAACAGATACCCGGGAGTGAGTTACAGGCTGGAATCTAATCGAGGGGTTCGGGGGGTTTATATATAGAATAACAGATACCCGTGAGTGAGTTACAGGTTGGAATATAATCGAGGGGTTCAGGGGGTTTATATATAGAATAACAGATACCCGGGAGTGAGTTACAGACTGGAATCTAATCGAGGGGTTCGGGGGGTTTATATATAGAATAACAGATTCCCGGGAGTGAGTTACAGTCTGGAATCTAATCGAGGGGTTCGGGGGGTTTATATATAGAATAACAGATACCCCGGGAGTGAGTTACAGGCTGGAATCTAATCGAGGGGTTCAGGGGGTTTATATATAGAATAACAGATACCCGGGAGTGAGTTACGGGCTGGAATCTAATCGAGGGGTTCAGGGGGGTTTATATATAGAATAACAGATACCCGGGAGTGAGTTACAGGCTGGAATCTAATTGAGGGGTTCGGGGGGTTTATATATCGAATGACAGATACCCGGGAGTGAGTTACAGGCTGAAATCTAATCATGGGGTTCGGGGGGGGTTTATATATAGAATAACAGATACCCGGGAGTGAGTTACAGGCTGGAATCTAATCGAGGGGTTCGGGGGGTTTATATATAGAATAACAGATACCCGGGAGTGAGTTACAGGCTGGAATCTAATCGAGGGGTTTGGGGGTTTATATATAGAATAACAGATACCCGGGAGTGAGTTACAGGCTGGAATCTAATCGAGGGGTTCGGGGGGTTTATATATAGAATAACAGATACCTGGGAGTGAGTTACAGGCTGGAATCTAATCGAGGAGTTCGGGGGGTTTATATATAGAATAACAGATACCTGGGAGTGAGTTACAGGCTGGAATCTAATCGAGGGGTTCGGGGGGTTTATATATAGAATAACAGATACCCGGGAGTGAGTTACAGGCTGGAATCTAATCGAGGGGTTCGGGGGGTTTATATATAGAATAACAGATACCCGGGAGTAAGTTACAGGCTGGAATCTAATCGAGGGGTTCGGGGGGTTTATATATAGAATAACAGATACCCGGGAGTGAGTTACAGGCTGGAATCTAATCGAGGGGTTCGGGGGGTTTATATATAGAATAACAGATGCCCGGGAGTGAATTACAGTCTTGAATCTAATCGAGGGGTTCGGTGGTTTATATATAGAATACCAGATACCCGGGAGTGAGTTACAGTCTTGAATCTAATCGAGGGGTTCGGTGGTTTATATATAGAATACCAGATACCCGGGAGTGAGTTACAGTCTTGAATCTAATCGAGGGGTTCGGGGGGTTTATATATAGAATAACAGATACCCGGGAGTGAGTTACAGGCTGGAATGTAATCGAGGGGTTCGGGAGTTTATATATAGAATAACAGATACCCGGGAGTGAGTTACAGGCTGGAATCTAATCGAGGGGTTCGGGGGGTTGATATATAGAATAACAGATACCCGGGAGTGAGTTGCAGGCTGGAATCTAATCGAGGGGTTCAGGGGGTTTATATATAGAATAACAGATACCCGGGAGTGAGTTACAGGCTGGAATCTAATCGAGGGGTTCGGGGGGTTTATATATAGAACAACAGATACCCGGGAGTGAGTTACAGGCTGGAATCTAATCGAGTGGTTCGGGGGGTTTATATAGAGAATAACAGATACCCGGGAGTGAGTTACAGACTGGAATCTAATCGAGGGGTTCGGTGGTTTATATATAGAATAACAGATACCCGGGAGTGAGTTACAGGTTGGAATCTAATCGAGGGGTTCGGTGGTTTATATATAGAATACCAGATACCCGGGAGTGAGTTACAGGCTGGAATCTAATCGAGGGGTTCGGGGGGTTTATATATAGAATAACAGATACCCGGGAGAGAGTTACAGGCTGGAATCTAATCGAGGGGTTCGGGGGGTTGAAATATAGAATAACAGATACCCGGGAGTGAGTTACAGGTTGGAATATAATCGAGGGGTTCAGGGGGTTTATATATAGAATAACAGATACCCGGGAGTGAGTTACAGGCTGGAATCTAATTGAGGGGTTCGGGAGTTTATATATAGAATAACAGATACCCGGGAGTGAGTTACAGGCTGGAATCTAATCGAGGGGTTCGGGAGGTTTATATATAGAATAACAGATACCCGGGAGTGAGTTACAGTCTGGAATCTAATCAAGGGGTTCGGGGGGTTTATATATAGAATAACAGATACCCGGGAGTGAGTTACAGGCTGGAATCTAATCGAGGGGTTCGGGGGGTTTATATATAGAATAACAGATACCCGTGAGTGAGTTACAGGTTGGAATATAATCGAGGGGTTCAGGGGGTTTATATATAGAATAACAGATACCCAGGAGTGAGTTACAGGCTGGAATCTAATTGAGGGGTTCGGGAGTTTATATATAGAATAACAGATACCCGGGAGTGAGTTACAGGCTGGAATCTAATTGAGGGGTTCGGGGGGTTTATATATAGAATAACAGATACCCGGAAGTGAGTTACAGGTTGGATCTAATCGAGGGGTTCGGGGGGGTTTATAAATAGAATAACATACCCGGGAGAGAGTTACAGGTTGGAATCTAATCGAGGGGTTCGGGGGGGGGGTTTATATATAGAATAACAGATACCCGGGAGTGAGTTACAGGCTGGAACCTAATCGAGGGGTTCGGGGGGTTTATATATAGAATAACAGATACCCGGGTGTGAGTTACAGGCTGGAATCTAATCGAGGGGTGAGGGGGGTTTATATATAGAATAACAGATACCCGGGAGTAATTTACAGGCTGGAATGTAATCGAGGGGTTCGGGGGGTTTATATATAGAATAACAGATACCCGGGCGTGAGTTACAGGCTGGAATCTAATCGAGGGGTTCGGGGGGTTTATATATAGAATAACAGATACCCGGGAGTGAGTTACAGGCTGGAACCTAATCGAGGGGTTCGGGGGGTTTATATATAGAATAACAGATACCCGGGTGTGAGTTACAGGCTGGAATCTAATCGAGGGGTTCGGGGGGTTTATATATAGAATAACAGATACCCGGGAGTGAGTTACAGGCTGGAATCTAATCGAGGGGTTCGGGGGTTTATATATAGAATACCAGATACCCGGGAGTGAGTTACAGGCTGGAAGCTAATCGAGGGGTTCAGGGGTTTATATATAGAATAACAGATACCCGGGAGTGAGTTGCAGGCTGGAATCTAATCGAGGGGTTCGGGGGGTTTATATATAGAATAACAGATACCCGGGAGTGAGTTACAGGCTGGAATCTAATCGAGGGGTTCGGGGGGTTTATATATAGAATAACAGATACCCGGGAGTGAGTTACAGGCTGGAATCTAATCGAGGGGTTCGGGGGGGTTTATATATAGAATAACAGATACCCCGGGAGTGAGTTACAGGCTGGAATCTAATCGAGGGGTTCGGGGGGTTTATATATAGAATAACAGATACCCGGGAGTGAGTTACAGGCTGGAATCTAATCGAGGGGTTCGGGGGGTTTATATATAGAATAACAGATACCCGTGAGTGAGTTGCAGGTTGGAATATAATCGAGGGGTTCGGGGGGTTTATATATAGAATAACAGATACCCGGGAGTGAGTTACAGGCTGGAATGTAATCGAGGGGTTCGGGGGTTTATATATAGAATACCAGATACCCGGGAGTGAGTTACAGTCTTGAATATAATCGAGGGGTTCGGTGGTTTATATATAGAATAACAGATACCCGGGAGTAAGTTACAGGCTGGAATCTAATCGAGGGGTTCGGGGGTTTATATATAGAATAACAGATACCCGTGAGTGAGTTACAGGCTGGAATATAATCGAGGGGTTCGGGGGGTTTATATGTAGAATAACAGATACCCGTGAGTGAGTTACAGGTTGGAATATAATCGAGGGGTTCAGGGGGTTTATATATAGAATAACAGATACCCCGGGAGTGAGTTACAGGCTGGAATCTAATTGAGGGGTTCGGGAGTTTATATATAGAATAACAGATATCCGGGAGTGAGTGACAGGCTGGAATCTAATCGAGGGGTTCGGGGGGGGTTTATATGTAGAATAACAGATACCCGGGAGTGAGTTACAGGCTGGAATCTAATCGTGGTGTTCGGGGGGGGTTTATATATAGAATAACAGATACCCGGGAGTGAGTTACAGGCTGGAATCTAATCGAGGGGTTCGGGGGGTTTATATATAGAATAACAGATACCCGGGAGTGAGTTACAGGCTGGAATCTAATCGAGGGGTTCGGGGGGTTTATAAATAGAATAACATACCCAGGAGTGAGTTACAGGTTGGAATCTAATCAAGGGGTTCGGGGGGTTTATATAGAGAATAACAGATACCCGGGAGTGAGTTACAGGTTGGAATATAATCGAGGGGTTTGGGGGGTTTATATATAGAATAACAGATACCTGGGAGTGAGTTACAGGCTGGAATCTAATCGAGGGGTTCGGGGGGTTTATATATAGAATAACAGATACCTGTGAGTGAGTGATAGACTGGAATCTAATCGAGGGGTTCAGGGGGTTTATATATAGAATAATAGATACCCGGGAGTGTGTTACAGGCTGGAATCTAATCGAGGGGTTCAGGGGGTTTATATATAGAATAATAGATACCCGGGAGTGAGTTACAGGCTGGAATCTAATCGAGGGGTTCGGGGGGTTTATATATAGAATAACAGATACCCGGGAGTGAGTTACAGGCTGGGATCTAATCGAGGGGTTCGGGGGGGTTTATATTTAGAATAACAGATACCCGGGAGTGAGTTACAGGCTGGAATCTAATCGAGGGGTTTGGGGGGGTTTATATATAGAATAACAGATACCCGGGAGTGAGTTACAGGCTGGAATCTAATCGAGGGGTTCGGGGGGTTTATATATAGAATAACAGATACCCGTGAGTGAGTTACAGGTTGGAATATAATCGAGGGGTTCAGGGGGTTGAAAATAGAATAACAGATACCCGGGAGTGAGTTGCAGGCTGGAATCTAATTGAGGGGTTCAGGGGGTTTATATATAGAATAACAGATACCCGGGAGTGAGTTACAGGCTGGAATCTAATCGAGGGGTTCGGGGGGTTTATATATAGAATAACAGATACCCGTGAGTGAGTTACAGGTTGGAATATAATCGAGGGGTTCAGGGGGTTTATATATAGAATAACAGATACCCGGGAGTGTGTTACAGGCTGGAAACTAATCGAGGGGTTCGGGGGGTTTATATATAGAATAACAGATACCCGGAAGTGAGTTACAGGTTGGATCTAATCGAGGGGTTCGGGGGGGTTTATAAATAGAATAACATACCCGGGAGAGAGTTACAGGTTGGAATCTAATCGAGGGGTTCGGGGGGGGTTTATATATAGAATAACAGATACCCGGGAGTGAGTTACAGGTTGGAATCTAATCGAGGGGTTCGGAGGGTTTATATATAGAATAACAGATACCACGGGAGTCAGTTACAGACTGGAATCTAATCGAGGGGTTCGGGGGGTTTATATATAGAATAACAGATACCCGGGAGTGAGTTACAGTCTGGAATCTAATCAAGGGGTTCGGGAGGTTTATATATAGAATAACAGATACCCGGGAGTGAGTTACAGGCTGGAATCTAATCGAGGGGTTCGGGGGGTTTATATATAGAATAACAGATACCCGTGAGTGAGTTACAGGTTGGAATATAATCGAGGGGTTCAGGGGGTTTATATATAGAATAACAGATACCCGGGAGTGAGTTACAGACTGGAATCTAATCGAGGGGTTCGGGGGGTTTATATATAGAATAACAGATTCCCGGGAGTGAGTTACAGGCTGGAATCTAATTGAGGGGTTCGGGAGTTTATATATAGAATAACAGATACCCGGGAGTGAGTTACAGGCTGGAATCTAATCGAGGGGTTCGGGGGGTTTATATATAGAATAACAGATACCCGGGAGTGAGTTACAGGCTGGAATCTAATCGAGGGGTTCGGGGGGGTTTATATATAGAATAACAGATACCCGTGAGTGAGTTACAGGTTGGAATATAATCGAGGGGTTCAGGGGGTTTATATATAGAATAACAGATACCCGGGAGTGAGTTACAGGCTGGAATCTAATCGAGGGGTTCGGGGGGTTTATATATAGAATAACAGATACCCGGGAGTGAGTTACAGGCTGGGATCTAATCGAGGGGTTCGGGGGGTTTATTTCTAGAATAACAGATTCCCGGGAGTGAGTTACAGGCTGGAATCTAATCGAGGGGTTCGGAGGGTTTATTTCTAGAATAACAGATTCCCGGGAGTGAGTTACAGGCTGGAATCTAATCGAGGGGTTCGGGGGGTTTATATATAGAATAACAGATACCCGGGAGTGAGTTGCAGGCTGGAATCTAATCGAGGGGTTCGGGGGTTTATATATAGAATAACAGATACCCGGGAGTGAGTTACAGGCTGGAATCTAATCGAGGGGTTCGGGGGGTTTATATATAGAATAACAGATACCCGGAAGTGAGTTACAGGTTGGATCTAATCGAGGGGTTCGGGGGGGTTTATAAATAGAATAACAGATACCCGGGAGTGAGTTACAGGCTGGAATCTAATCGAGGGGTTCGGGGGGGGGTTTATACATAGAATAACAGATACCCGGGAGTGAGTTACAGACAGGAATCTAATCGAGGGGTTCGGGGGGTTTATTTCTAGAATAACAGATACCCGGGAGTGAGTTACAGGCTGGAATCTAATCGAGGGGTTCGGGGGGTTTATATATAGAATAACAGATACCTGGGAGTGAGTTACAGACTGGAATCTAATCGAGGGGTTCGGGGGTTTATATATAGAATAACAGGTACTGGGAGTGAGTTACAGGCTGGAATCTAATCGAGGGGTTCGGGGGTTTATATATAGAATAGCAGATACTGGGAGTGAGTTACAGGCTGGAATCTAATCGAGGGGTTCGGGGGGTTTATATATAGAATAACAGATACCTGGGAGTGAGTTACAGGCTGGAATCTAATCGAGGGGTTCGGGGGGGTTTATATATAGAATAACAGATACCCGGGAGTGAGTTACAGGCTGGGATCTAATCGAGGGGTTCGGGGGGGTTTATATTTAGAATAACAGATACCCGGAAGTGAGTTACAGGCTGGAATCTAATCGAGGGGTTCGGGGGGTTTATATATAGAATAACAGATACCCGGGAGTGAGTTACAGGCTGGAATCTAATCGAGGGGTTCGGGGGGTTTATATATAGAATAACAGATACCCCGGGAGTGAGTTACAGGCTGGAATCTAATCGAGGGGTTCAGGGGGGTTTATATATAGAATAACAGATACCCGGGAGTGAGTTACAGGCTGGAATCTAATTGAGGGGTTCGGGGGGTTTATATATCGAATGACAGATACCCGGGAGTGAGTTACAGGCTGAAATCTAATCATGGGGTTCGGGGGGGGTTTATATATAGAATAACAGATACCCGGGAGTGAGTTACAGGCTGGAATCTAATCGAGTGGTTCGGGGGGTTTATATAGAAAATAACAGATACCCGGGAGTGAGTTACAGACTGGAATCTAATCGAGGGGTTCGGTGGTTTATATATAGAATACCAGATACCCGGGAGTGAGTTACAGGCTGGAATCTAATCGAGGGGTTCGGGGGGTTTATATATAGAATAACAGATACCCGGGAGAGAGTTACAGGCTGGAATCTAATCGAGGGGTTCGGGGGGTTGAAATATAGAATAACAGATACCCGGGAGTGAGTTACAGGTTGGAATATAATCGAGGGGTTCGGGGGGTTTATATATAGAATAACAGATACCCGGGAGTGAGTTACAGGCTGGAATCTAATTGAGGGGTTCGGGAGTTTATATATAGAATAACAGATACCCGGGAGTGAGTTACAGGCTGGAATCTAATTGAGGGGTTCGGTGTGTTTATATATAGAATAACAGATACCCGGGAGTGAGTTACAGTCTGGAATCTAATCGAGGGGTTCGGGGGGTTTATATATAGAATAACAGATACCCGGGAGTGAGTTACAGGCTGGAATCTAATCGAGGGGTTCGGGGGGTTTATATATAGAATAACAGATACCCGTGAGTGAGTTACAGGTTGGAATATAATCGAGGGGTTCGGGGGGTTTATATATAGAATAACAGATACCCAGGAGTGAGTTACAGGCTGGAATCTAATTGAGGGGTTCGGGAGTTTATATATAGAATAACAGATACCCGGGAGTGAGTTACAGGCTGGAATCTAATCGAGGGGTTCGGGGGGTTTATATATAGAATAACAGATACCCGGAAGTGAGTTACAGGTTGGATCTAATCGAGGGGTTCGGGGGGGTTTATAAATAGAATAACATACCCGGGAGAGACTTACAGGTTGGAATCTAATCGAGGGGTTCGGGGGGGGGGTTTATATATAGAATAACAGATACCCGGGAGTGAGTTACAGACTGGAATCTAATCGAGGGGTTCGGGGAGTTTATATATAGAATAACAGATACCCGGGAGTGAGTTACAGGCTGGAACCTAATCGAGGGGTTCGGGGGGTTTATATATAGAATAACAGATACCCGGAAGTGAGTTACAGGTTGGATCTAATCGAGGGGTTCGGGGGGGTTTATAAATAGAATAACATACCCGGGAGAGAGTTACAGGTTGGAATCTAATCGAGGGGTTCGGGGGGGGGGTTTATATATAGAATAACAGATACCCGGGAGTGAGTTACAGACTGGATTCTAATCGAGGGGTTCGGGGTTTTTATATATAGAATAACAGATACCCGGGTGTGAGTTACAGGCTGGAATCTAATCGAGGGGTGAGGGGGGTTTATATATAGAATAACAGATACCCGGGAGTAAGTTACAGGCTGGAATGTAATCGAGGGGTTCGGGGGGTTTATATATAGAATAACAGATACCCGGGCGTGAGTTACAGGCTGGAATCTAATCGAGGGGTTCGGGGGGTTTATATATAGAATAACAGATACACAGGAGTGAGTTACAGGCTGGAACCCAATCGAGGGGTTCGGGGGGTTTATATATAGAATAACAGATACCCGGGTGTGAGTTACAGGCTGGAATCTAATCGAGGGGTACGGGGGGTTTATATATAGAATAACAGATACCCGGGAGTGAGTTACAGGCTGGAATGTAATCGAGGGGTTCGGGGGTTTATATATAGAATAACAGATACCCGGGAGTGAATTACAGTCTTGAATCTAATCGAGGGGTTCGGTGGTTTGTATATAGAATACCAGATACCCGGGAGTAAGTTACAGGCTGGAATCTAATCGAGGGGTTCGGGGGTTTATATATAGAATACCAGATACCCGGGAGTGAGTTACAGGCTGGAATCTAATCGAGGGGTTCGGGGGTTTATATATAGAATACCAGATACCCGGGAGTGAGTTACAGGCTGGAAGCTAATCGAGGGGTTCAGGGGTTTATATATAGAATAACAGATACCCGGGAGTGAGTTGCAGGCTGGAATCTAATCGAGAGGTTCGGGGGTTTATATATAGAATAACAGATACCCGGGAGTGAGTTACAGGCTGGAATCTAATCGAGGGGTTCGGGGGGTTTATATATAGAATAACAGATACCCGGGAGTGAGTTGCAGGCTGGAATCTAATCGAGGGGTTCGGGGGTTTATATATAGAATAACAGATACCCGGGAGTGAGTTACAGGCTGGAATATAATCGAGGGGTTCGGGGGGGTTTATATATAGAATAACAGATACCTGGGAGTGAGTTACAGGCTGGAATCTAATCGAGGGGTTCGGGGGGTTTATATATAGAATAACAGATACCCGGGAGTGAGTTACAGGCTGGAATCTAATCGAGGGGTTCGGGGGGTTTATATATAGAATAACAGATACCCGGGAGTGAGTTACAGTCTGGAATCTAATCGAGGGGTTCGGGGGGTTTATATATAGAATAACAGATACCACGGGAGTGAGTTACAGACTGGAATCTAATCGAGGGGTTCGGGGGGTTTATATATAGAATAACAGATACCCGGGAGTGAGTTACAGGCTGGAATCTAATCGAGGGGTTCGGGGGGTTTATATATAGAATAACAGATACCCGTGAGTGAGTTACAGTTTGGAATATAATCGAGGGGTTCAGGGGGTTTATATATAGAATAACAGATACCCGGGAGTGAGTTACAGGCTGGAATCTAATTGAGGGGTTCGGGAGTTTATATATAGAATAACAGATACCCGGGAGTGAGTTACAGGCTGGAATCTAATCGAGGGTTCGGGGGGTTTATATATAGAATAACAGATACCCGGGAGTAAGTTACAGGCTGGAATCTAATCGAGGGGTTCGGGGGGTTTATATATAGAATAACAGATACCCGGGAGTGAGTTACAGGCTGGAATGTAATCGAGGGGTTCGGGGGTTTATATATAGAATACCAGATACCCGGGAGTGAGTTACAGTCTTGAATCTAATCGAGGGGTTCGGTGGTTTATATATAGAATAACAGATACCCGGGAGTAAGTTACAGGCTGGAATCTAATCGAGGGGTTCGGGGGTTTATATATAGAATACCAGATACCAGGGAGTGAGTTACAGGCTGGAAGCTAATCGAGGGGTTCAGGGGTTTATATATAGAATAACAGATACTCGGGAGTGAGTTACAGGCTGGAATATAATCGAGGGGTTCGGGGGGTTTATATGTAGAATAACAGATACCCGTCAGTGAGTTACAGGTTGGAATATAATCGAGGGGTTCAGGGGGTTTATATATAGAATAACAGATACCCGGGAGTGAGTTACAGGCTGGAATCTAATCGAGGGGTTCGGGGGGTTTATATATAGAATAACAGATAACCGGGAGTGAGTTACAGGTTGGAATCTAATCGAGGGGTTCGGGGGGTTTATATATAGAATAACAGATACCCGGGAGTGAGTTACAGGCTGGAATCTAATCGAGAGGTTCGGGAGGTTTATATATAGAATAACAGATACCCGTGAGTGAGTTACAGGTTGGAATCTAATCGAGGGGTTCGGGGTGTTTATATACAGAATAACAGATACCCCGGGAGTGAGTTACAGGCTGGAATCTAATCGAGGGGTTCGGGGGTTTATATATAGAATAACGGATACCCGGGAGTGAGTTACAGGCTGGAATCTAATCGAGGGGTTCGGGCGGGATTTATATTTAGAATAACAGATACCTTGGAGTGAGTTACAGGCTGGAATCTAATCGAGGGGTTCGGAGGGGTTTATATATAGAATAACAGATACCCGGGAGTGAGTTACAGACTGGAATCTAATCGAGGGGTTCACGGGGTTTATATATAGAATAACAGATACCCGGGAGTGAGTTACAGGCTGGAATCTAATCGAGGGGTTCAGGGGGTTTATATATAGAATAACAGATACCCGGGAATGAGTTTCAGACTGGATTCTAATCGAAGGGTTCGGAGGGGTTTATATATAGAATAACAGATACCCGGGAGTGAGTTACAGGCTGGAATCTAATCGAGGGGTTCTGGGGGTTTATATATAGAATAACAGATACCCGGGAGTGAGTTACAGGCTGGAATCTAATCGAGGGGTTCGGGGGGATTATATATAGAATAACAGATAACCGGGAGGGAGTTACAGGCTGGAATCTAATCGAGGGGTTCGGGGGGATTATATATAGAATAACAGATACCCGGGAGTGAGTTACAGGCTGGAATCTAATCGAGGGGTTCGGGGGGTTTATATATAGAATAACAGATACCCGGGAGTGAGTTACAGGCTGGAATCTAATCGAGGGGTTCGGGGGGATTATATATAGAATAACAGATAACCGGGAGTGAGTTACAGGCTGGAATCTAATCGAGGGGTTCGGGGGGTTTATATGTAGAATAACAGATACCCGGGAGTGAGTTACAGGCTGGAATCTAATCGAGGGGTTCGGGGGGTTTATATATAGAATAACAGATACCCCGGGAGTGAGTTACAGACTGGAATCTAATCGAGGGGTTCGGGGGGTTTATATATAGAATAACAGATACCCGGGAATTGGTTTCAGATGGAATCTAATCGAGGGGTTCGGGGGGTTTATATATAGAATAACAGATACCGGTGAGTGAGTTACAGGCTGGAATCTAATCGAGGGGTTCGGGGTGTTTAGATATGGAATCACAGATACCCGGGAGTGAGTTCCAGGCTGGAATCTAATCGAGGAGTTCGGGGGGTTTATATATAGAATAACAGATACCCGGGAGTGAGTTACAGGCTGGAATCTAATCGAGGGGTTCGGGGGGTTTATATATAGAATAATAGATACCTGGGAGTGAGTTACAGGCTGGAATCTAATCGAGGGGTTCGGGGGGTTGATATATAGAATAACAGATACCCGGGAGTGAGTTACAGGCTGGAATCTAATCGAGGGGTTCGGGGTGTTTATATATAGAATAACAGATACCCGGGAGTGAGTTACAGGCTGGAATCTAATCGAGGGGTTCGGGGTGTTTATATATAGAATAACAGATACCCGGGAGTGAGTAACAGGCTGGAATCTCATCGAGGAGTTCGGGGGGTTTATAGATAGAATACCAGATACCCGGGAATGAGTTACAGACTGGATTCTAATCGAGGGGTTTGGGGGGTTTATATATAGAATAACAGATACCCAGGAGTGAGTTACAGGCTGGAATCTAATCGAGGGGTTCGGGCGGGATTTATATTTAGAATAACAGATAACCGGGAGTGAGTTACAGGCTGGAATCTAATCGAGGGGTTCGGGGGGTTTATATGTAGAATAACAGATACCCGGGAGTGAGTTACAGGCTGGAATCTAATCGAGGGGTTCGGGGGGTTTATATATAGAATAACAGATACCCCGGGAGTGAGTTACAGACTGGAATCTAATCGAGGGGTTCGGGGGGTTTATATATAGAATAACAGATACCCGGGAATTGGTTTCAGATGGAATCTAATCGAGGGGTTCGGGGGGTTTATATATAGAATAACAGATACCGGTGAGTGAGTTACAGGCTGGAATCTAATCGAGGGGTTCGGGGTGTTTAGATATGGAATCACAGATACCCGGGAGTGAGTTCCAGGCTGGAATCTAATCGAGGAGTTCGGGGGGTTTATATATAGAATAACAGATACCCGGGAGTGAGTTACAGGCTGGAATCTAATCGAGGGGTTCGGGGGTTTATATATAGAATAACAGATACCCGGGAGTGAGTTACAGGCTGGAATCTAATCGAGGGGTTCGGGGGGTTTATATATAGAATAATAGATACCTGGGAGTGAGTTACAGGCTGGAATCTAATCGAGGGGTTCGGGGGGTTGATATATAGAATAACAGATACCCGGGAGTGAGTTACAGGCTGGAATCTAATCGAGGGGTTCGGGGTGTTTATATATAGAATAACAGATACCCGGGAGTGAGTTACAGGCTGGAATCTAATCGAGGGGTTCGGGGTGTTTATATATAGAATAACAGATACCCGGGAGTGAGTAACAGGCTGGAATCTCATCGAGGAGTTCGGGGGGTTTATATATAGAATAACAGATACCCGGGAGTGAGTTACAGGCTGGAATCTAATCGAGGGGTTCGGGGGGTTTATATGTAGAATAACAGATACCCAGGAGTGAGTTACAGGCTGGAATCTAATCGAGGGGTACGGGGGGTTTATAGATAGAATACCAGATACCCGGGAATGAGTTACAGACTGGATTCTAATCGAGGGGTTTGGGGGGTTTATATATAGAATAACAGATACCCCGGGAGTGAGTTACAGGCTGGAATCTAATCGAGGGGTTCGGGCGGGATTTATATTTAGAATAACAGATACCCGGGAATGAGTTTCAGACTGGATTCTAATCGAAGGGTTCGGAGGGGTTTATATATAGAATAACAGATACCCGGGAGTGAGTTACAGGCTGGAATCTAATCGTGGGTTTCGGGGGGTTTATATGTAGAATAACAGATACCCGGGAGTGAGTTACAGGCTGGAATCTAATCGAGGGGTTCGGGGGGTTTATATATAGAATAACAGATACCCGGGAGTGAGTTACAGGCTGGAATCTAATCGAGGGGTTCGGGCGGGATTTATATTTAGAATAACAGATACCCGGGAGCGAATTACAGGCTGGAATATAATCGAGGGGTTCGGGGGTTTATATATAGAATAACAGATACCCGGGAGTGAGTTACTGGCTGGAATCTAATCGAGGGGTTCGGGGGGTTTATATATAGAATAATAGATACCTGGGAGTGAGTTACAGGCTGGAATCTAATCGAGGGGTTCGGGGGGTTTATATATAGAATAATAGATACCTGGGAGTGAGTTACAGGCTGGAATCTAATCGAGGGGTTCGGGGGGTTTATATATAGAATAACAGATACCGGTGAGTGAATTACAGGCTGGAATCTAATCGAGGGGTTCGGGGGGTTTATACTTAGAATAACAGATGCCCGGGTGTGAGTTACTGGCTGGAATCTAATTGAGGGGTTCAGGGGGTTTATATATAAAATAACAGATACCCCGGGAGTGAGTTACAGGCTGGAATCTAATCGAGGGGTTCAGGGGGTTTATATATAAAATAACAGATACCCCGGGAGTGAGTTACAGACTGGAATCTAATCGAGAGGTTCGGGGGGTTTAAACATAGAATAACAGATGCCCGGGTGTGAGTGACTGGCTGGAATCTAATTGAGGGGTTCGGGGGAGGTTTATATATAGAATAACGGATACCCGGGAATTAGTTTCAGATGGAATCTAATCGAGGGGTTCGGGGGGTTGATATATAGAATAACAGATACCCGGGAGTGAGTTACAGACTGGAATCTAATCGAGAGGTTCGGGGGGTTTATATATAGAATAACAGATACCCGGGAGTGAGTTACAGTCTGGAATCTAATCGAGGGGTTCGGGGTGTTTATATATAGAATAACAGATACCCGGGAGTGAGTTACAGGCTGGAATCTAATCGAGGCGTTCAGGGTGTTTATATACAGAATAACAGATACCCGGGAGTGAGTTACAGGCTGGATTCTAATCGAGGGGTTCGGGGGTTTATATATAGAATAACGGATACCCGGGAGTGAGTTACAGGCTGGAATCTAATCGAGGGGTTCGGGCGGGTTTATATATAGAATAACAGATAACCGGGAGTGAGTTACAGGCTGGAATCTAATCGAGGGGTTCAGGGGGTTTATATGTAGAATAACAGATACCTGGGAGTGAGTTACAGGCTGGAATCTAATCGAGGGGTTCGGGGGGTTTATATATAGAATAACAGATACCCTGGGAGTGAGTTACAGACTGGAATCTAAGCGAGGGGTTCAGGGGGTTTATATATAGAATACCAGATACCGGGAATGAGTTACAGACTGGATTCTAATCGAGGGGTTCAGGGGGTTTATATATAGAATAACAGATACCCGGGAGTGAGTTACAGGCTGGAATCTAATCGAGGGGTTCGGGGGTTTATATATAGAATACCAGATACCCGGGAATGAGTTACAGACTGGATTCTAATCGAGGGGTTCGGGGGGTTTATATATAGAGTAACAGATAACCGGGAGTGAGTTACAGGCTGGAATCTAATCGAGGGGTTCGGGGGTTTATATATAGAATAACAGATACCCCGGGAGTGAGTTACAGGCTGGAATCTAATCGAGGGGTTCGGGGGGTTTATATATAGAATAACAGATACCCGGGAGTGAGTTACAGGCTGGAATCTAATCGAGGAGTTCGTGGGGTTTATATATAGAATAACAGATACCCCGGGAGTGAGTTACAGGCTGGAATCTAATCCAAGGGTTCGGGGGGTTTATATATAGAATAACAGATACCCAGGAGTGAGTTACAGGCTGGAATCTAATCGAGGGGTTCAGGGGGTTTATATATAGAATACCAGATACCTGGGAATGAGTTACAGACTGGATTCTAATCGAGGGGTTCGGGGGTTTATATATAGAATAACGGATACCCGGGAGTGAGTTACAGGCTGGAATCTAATCGAGGGGTTCGGGCGGGTTTATATATAGAATAACAGATACCCGGGAGTGAGTTACAGGCTGGAATCTAATCGAGGGGTTCGGGGGGTTTATATATAGAATAACAGATACCCCGGGGGTGAGTTACAGGCTGGAATCTAATCGAGGGGTTCGGGGGGTTTATATATAGAATAACAGATACCCTGGGAGTGAGTTACAGACTGGAATCTAAGCGAGGGGTTCAGGGGGTTGAAATATAGAATACCAGATACCCGGGAATGAGTTACAGACTGGAATCTAATCGAGGGGTTCAGGGGGTTTATATGTAGAATAACAGATACCCGGGAGTGAGTTACAGGCTGGAATCTAATCGAGGGGTACGGGGGGTTTATATATAGAATACCAGATACCTGGGAATGAGTTACAGACTGGATTCTAATCGAGGGGTTCGGGGGGTTTTATATAGAATAACAGATACCCGGGAGTGAGTTACAGGCTGGAATCTAATTGAGGGGTTCGGGGGTTTATATATAGAATAACAGATAACCGGGAGTGAGTTACAGGCAGGAATCTAATCGAGGGGTTCGGGGGGGTTTATATATAGAATAACAGATACCCCGGGAGTGAGTTACAGGCTGGAATCTAATCGAGGGGTTCGGGCGGGATTTATATTTAGAGTAACAGATACCCGGGAGTGAGTTACAGGCTGGAATCTAATCGAGGGGTTCGGGGGGTTGATATATAGAATAACAGATACCCGGGAATGAGTTTCAGACTGGATTCTAATCGAAGGGTTCGGAGGGGTTTATATATAGAATAACAGATACCCGGGAGTGAGTTACAGACTGGAATCTAATCGAGAGGTTCGGGGGGTTTAAACATAGAATAACAGATGCCCGGGTGTGAGTGACTGGCTGGAATCTAATTGAGGGGTTCGGGGGAGGTTTATATATAGAATAACGGATACCCGGGAATTAGTTTCAGATGGAATCTAATCGAGGGGTTCGGGGGGTTGATATATAGAATAACAGATACCCGGGAGTGAGTTACAGACTGGAATCTAATCGAGAGGTTCTGGGAGTTTATATATTGAATAACAGATACCCGGGAGTGAGTTACAGTCTGGAATCTAATCGAGGGGTTCGGGGTGTTTATATATAGAATAACAGATACCCGGGAGTGAGTTACAGGCTGGAATCTAATCGAGGCGTTCAGGGTGTTTATATATAGAATAACAGATACCCGGGAGTGAGTTACAGGCTGGAATCTTATCGAGGGGTTCGGGGGGTTTATATATAGAATAACAGATACCCGGGAGTGAGTTACAGGCTGGAATCTAATCGAGGAGTTCGTGGGGTTTATATATAGAATAACAGATACCCCGGGAGTGAGTTACAGGCTGGAATCTAATCGAGGGGTTCAGGGGGTTTATATATAGAATACCAGATACCCAGGAGTGAGTTACAGACTGGATTCTAATCGAGGGGTTCGGGGGTTTATATATAGAATAACGGATACCCGGGAGTGAGTTACAGGCTGGAATCTAATCGAGGGGTTCGGGCGGGTTTATATATAGAATAACAGATAACCGGGAGTTAGTTACAGGCTGGAATCTAATCGAGGGGTTCAGGGGGTTTATATGTAGAATAACAGATACCCGGGAGTGAGTTACAGGCTGGAATCTAATCGAGGGGTTCGGGGGGTTTATATATAGAATAACAGATACCCCGGGAGTGAGTTACAGGCTGGAATCTAATCGAGGGGTTCGGGGGGTTTATATATAGAATAACAGATACCCTGGGAGTGAGTTACAGACTGGAATCTAAGCGAGGGGTTCAGGGGGTTTATATATAGAATAACAGATAACCGGGAGTGAGTTACAGGCTGGAATCTAATCGAGGGGTTCAGGGGGTTTATATGTAGAATAACAGATACCCGGGAGTGAGTTACAGGCTGGAATCTAATCGAGGGGTTCGGGGGGTTTATATATAGAATAACAGATACCCTGGGAGTGAGTTACAGACTGGAATCTAAGCGAGGGGTTCAGGGGGTTTATATATAGAATAACAGATACCCTGGGAGTGAGTTACAGGCTGGAATCTAATCGAGGGGTTCGGGGGGTTTATATATAGAATAACCGATACCCGGGAGTGAGTTACAGACTGGATTCTAATCGAGGAGATCGGGGGGTTTATATATAGAATAACAGATAACAGGGAGTGAGTTGCAGGCTGGAATCTAATCGAGGGGTTCGGGCGGGATTTATATTTAGAGTAACAGATACCCGGGAGTGAGTTACAGGCTGGAATCTAATCGAGGGGTTCGGGGGGTTTATATATAGAATAACAGATACCCGGGAGTGAGTTACAGGCAGGAATCTAATCGAGGGGTTCGGGGGTTTATATATAGAATAACAGATACCCCGGGAGTGAGTTACAGGCTGGAATCTAATCGAGGGGTTCGGGCGGGATTTATATTTAGAGTAACAGATACCCGGGAGTGAGTTACAGGCTGGAATCTAATCGAGGGGTTCGGGGGGTTTATATATAGAATAACAGATACCCGGGAGTGAGTTACAGGCTGGAATCTAATCGAGGAGTTCGTGGGGTTTATATATAGAATAACAGATACCCCGGGAGTGAGTTACAGGCTGGAATCTAATCCAAGGGTTCGGGGGGTTTATATGTAGAATAACAGATACCCGGGAGTGAGTTACAGGCTGGAATCTAATCGAGGGGTTCGGGGGGTTTATATATAGAATAACAGATACCCGGGAATGAGTTACAGACTGGATTCTAATCGAGGGGATCGGGGGGTTTATATATAGAATAACAGATAACAGGGAGTGAGTTACAGGCTGGAATCTAATCGAGGGGTTCAGGGGGTTTATATATAAAATAACAGATACCCGGGAGTGAGTTACAGGCTGGAATCTAAGCGAAGGGTTCAGGGGGTTGAAATATAGAATACCAGATACCCGGGAATGAGTTACAGACTGGATTCTAATCGAGGGGTTCGGGGGGTTTATATATAGAATAACAGATACCCCGGGAGTGAGTTACAGGCTGGAATCTAATCGAGGGGTACGGGGGGTTTATATATAGAATACCAGATACCTGGGAATGAGTTACAGACTGGATTCTAATCGAGGGGTTCGGGGGGTTTTATATAGAATAACAGATACCCGGGAGTGAGTTACAGGCTGGAATCTAATCGAGGGGTTCGGGGGTTTATATATAGAATAACAGATAACCGGGAGTGAGTTACAGGCAGGAATCTAATCGAGGGGTTCGGGGGTTTATATATAGAATAACAGATACCCCGGGAGTGAGTTACAGGACGGAATCTAATCGAGGGGTTCGGGCGGGATTTATATTTAGAGTAACAGATACCCGGGAGTGAGTTACAGGCTGGAATCTAATCGAGGGGTTCGGGAGGTTGATATATAGAATAACAGATACCCGGGAATGAGTTTCAGACTGGATTCTAATCGAAGGGGTCGGAGGGGTTTATATATAGAATAACAGATACCCGGGAGTGAGTTACAGGCTGGATTCTAATCGAAGGGTTCGAAGGGGTTTATATATAGAATAACAGATACCCGGGAGTGAGTTGCAGGCTGGAATCTAATCGAGGGGTTCGGGGGGTTTATATATAGAATAACAGATACCCGGGAGTGAGTTACAGGCTGGAATCTAATCGAGGGGTTCGGGGTGTTTATATATAGAATAACAGATACCCGGGAGTGAGTTACAGGCTGGAATCTAATCGAGGGGTTCGGGCGGGATTTATATTTAGAATAACAGATACGCGGGAGTGAGTTACAGGCTGGAATCTAATCGAGGGGTTCGGGGGGTTTATATATAGAATAACAGATACCCGGGAGTGAGTTACAGGCTGGAATCTAATCGAGGGGTTCAGGGGGTTTATATATAGAATAACAGATACCCGGGAGTGAGTTACAGGCTGGAATATAATCGAGGGGTTCGGGGGTTTATATATAGAATAACAGATACCCCGGGAGTGAGTTACAGGCTGGAATCTAATCGAGGGGTTCATATATAGAATAACAGATACCCGGGAATTGGTTTCAGATGGATTCTAATCGAGGGGTTCGGGGGGTTTATTTATAGAATAACAGACACCGGTGAGTGAGTTACAGGCTGGAATCTAATCGAGGGGTTCAGGGGGTTTATATATAGAATAACAGATACCCGGGAGTGAGTTACAGGTGGAATCTAATCGAGGGGTTCAGGGGGTTGATATATAGAATAACAGATACCTGGGAGTGAGTTACAGGCTGGAATCTAATCGAGGGGTTCAGGGGGTTTATATATAGAATAACAGATACCCGGGAGTGAGTTACAGGCTGGAATCTAATCGAGGGGTTCAGGGGGGGGGTTATATATAGAATAACAGATACCCGGGAGTGAGTTACAGGCTGGAATCTAATCGAGAGGTTCGGGGGGTTTATACATAGAATAACAGATGCCCGGGAGTGAGTTACAGGCTGGAATCTAATCGAGGGGTTCAGGGGGGGGTTATATATAGAATAACAGATACCCGGGAGTGAGTTACAGACTGGAATCTAATCGAGGGGTTCGGGGGGTTTATATATAGAATAACAGATACCCCGGGAGTGAGTTACAGGCTGGAATCTAATCGAGGGGTTCGGGGGTTTAATATATAAAATAACAGATACCCCGGGAGTGAGTTACAGGCTGGAATCTAATCGAGGGGTTCGGGGTGTTTATATATAGAATAACAGATACCCGGGAGTGAGTTACAGGCTGGAATCTAATCGAGGGGTTCGGGGTGTTTATATATAGAATAACAGATACCCGGGAGTGAGTTACAGGCTGGAATCTAATCGAGGGGTTCGGGGGGTTTATATATCGAATAACAGATACCCGGGAGTGAGTTACAGGCTGGAATCTAATCGAGGGGTTCGGGGGGTTTATATGTAGAATAACAGATACCCGGGAGTGAGTTACAGGCTGGAATCTAATCGAGGGGTTCGGGGGGTTTATATATAGAATAACAGATTCCCGGGAGTGAGTTACAGGCTGGAATCTAATCGAGGGGTTCGGGGGGTTTATATATAGAATAACAGATACCCCGGGAGTGAGTTACAGGCTGGAATCTAATCGACGGGTTCGGGGGGTTAGATCGAGGGGTTCGGGGGTTTATATATAGAATAACGGATACCCGGGAGTGAGTTACAGGCTGGAATCTAATCGAGGGGTTCGGGCGGGATTTCTATTTAGAATAACAGATACCCGGGAGTGAGTTACAGGCTGGAATCTAATCGAGGGGTTCGGGGGGTTTATATATAGAATAACAGATACCCGGGAGTGAGTTACAGGCTGGAATCTAATCGAGGAGTTCGTGGGGTTTATATATAGAATAACAGATACCCCGGGAGTGAGTTACAGGCTGGAATCTAATCCAAGGGTTCGGGGGGTTTATATATAGAATAACAGATACCCAGGAGTGAGTTACAGGCTGGAATCTAATCGAGGGGTTCAGGGGGTTTATATATAGAATACCAGATACCTGGGAATGAGTTACAGACTGGATTCTAATCGAGGGGTTCGGGGGTTTATATATAGAATAACGGATACCCGGGAGTGAGTTACAGGCTGGAATCTAATCGAGGGGTTCGGGCGGGTTTATATATAGAATAACAGATAACCGGGAGTGAGTTACAGGCTGGAATCTAATCGAGGGGTTCAGGGGGTTTATATGTAGAATAACAGATACCCGGGAGTGAGTTACAGGCTGGAATCTAATCGAGGGGTTCGGGGGGTTTATATATCGAATAACAGATACCCCGGGAGTGAGTTACAGGCTGGAATCTAATCGAGGGGTTCGGGGGGTTTATATATAGAATAACAGATACCCGGGAGTGAGTTACAGGCTGGAATCTAATCGAGGGGTTCGGGGGGTTTATATATAGAATAACAGATACCCTGGGAGTGAGTTACAGACTGGAATCTAAGCGAGGGGTTCAGGGGGTTGAAATATAGAATACCAGATACCCGGGAATGAGTTACAGACTGGAATCTAATCGAGGGGTTCAGGGGGTTTATATGTAGAATAACAGATACCCGGGAGTGAGTTACAGGCTGGAATCTAATCGAGGGGTACGGGGGGTTTATATATAGAATACCAGATACCTGGGAATGAGTTACAGACTGGATTCTAATCGAGGGGTTCGGGGGGTTTTATATAGAATAACAGATACACGGGAGTGAGTTACAGGCTGGAATCTAATCGAGGGGTTCGGGGGTTTATATATAGAATAACAGATAACCGGGAGTGAGTTACAGGCTGGAATCTAATCGAGGGGTTCGGGGGGTTTATATATAGAATAACAGATACCCCGGGAGTGAGTTACAGGCTGGAATCTAATCGAGGGGTTCGGGCGGGATTTATATTTAGAGTAACAGATACCCGGGAGTGAGTTACAGGCTGGAATCTAATCGAGGGGTTCGGGGGGTTGATATATAGAATAACAGATACCCGGGAATGAGTTTCAGACTGGATTCTAATCGAAGGGTTCGGAGGGGTTTATATATAGAATAACAGATACCCGGGAGTGAGTTACAGACTGGAATCTAATCGAGAGGTTCGGGGGGTTTAAACATAGAATAACAGATGCCCGGGTGTGAGTGACTGGCTGGAATCTAATTGAGGGGTTCGGGGGAGGTTTATATGTAGAATAACGGATACCCGGGAATTAGTTTCAGATGGAATCTAATCGAGGGGTTCGGGGGGTTGATATATAGAATAACAGATACCCGGGAGTGAGTTACAGACTGGAATCTAATCGAGAGGTTCGGGGGGTTTATATATAGAATAACAGATACCCGGGAGTGAGTTGCAGTCTGGAATCTAATCGAGGGGTTCGGGGTGTTTATATATAGAATAACAGATACCCGGGAGTGAGTTACAGGCTGGAATCTAATCGAGGCGTTCAGGGTGTTTATATATAGAATAACAGATACCCGGGAGTGAGTTACAGGCTGGAATCTTATCGAGGGGTTCGGGGGGTTTATATATAGAATAACAGATACCCGGGAGTGTGTTACAGGCTGGAATCTAATCGAGGAGTTCGTGGGGTTTATATATAGAATAACAGATACCCCGGGAGTGAGTTACAGGCTGGAATCTAATCCAAGGGTTCGGGGGGTTTATATATAGAATAACAGATACCCAGGAGTGAGTTACAGGCTGGAATCTAATCGAGGGGTTCAGGGGGTTTATATATAGAATACCAGATACCTGGGAATGAGTTACAGACTGGATTCTAATCGAGGGGTTCGGGGGTTTATATATAGAATAACGGATACCCGGGAGTGAGTTACAGGCTGGAATCTAATCGAGGGGTTCGGGCGGGTTTATATATAGAATAACAGATAACCGGGAGTGAGTTACAGGCTGGAATCTAATCGAGGGGTTCAGGGGGTTTATATGTAGAATAACAGATACCCGGGAGTGAGTTACAGGCTGGAATCTAATCGAGGGGTTCGGGGGGTTTATATATAGAATAACAGATACCCCGGGAGTGAGTTACAGGCTGGAATCTAATCGAGGGGTTCGGGGGGTTTATATATAGAATAACAGATACCCTGGGAGTGAGTTACAGACTGGAATCTAAGCGAGGGGTTCAGGGGGTTTATATATAGAATAACAGATAACCGGGAGTGAGTTACAGGCTGGAATCTAATCGAGGGGTTCAGGGGGTTTATATGTAGAATAACAGATACCCGGGAGTGAGTTACAGGCTGGAATCTAATCGAGGGGTTCGGGGGGTTTATATATAGAATAACAGATACCCGGGAGTGAGTTACAGGCTGGAATCTAATCGAGGGGTTCGGGGGGTTTATATATAGAATAACAGATACCCTGGGAGTGAGTTACAGACTGGAATCTAAGCGAGGGGTTCAGAGGGTTTATATATAGAATAACAGATACCCAGGGAGTGAGTTACAGGCTGGAATCTAATCGAGGGTTTCGGGGGGTTTATATATAGAATAACCGATACCCGGGAGTGAGTTACAGGCTGGAATCTAATCGAGGGGTTCGGGGGGTTTATATATAGAATAACAGATACCCGGGAGTGAGTTACAGGCAGGAATCTAATCGAGGGGTTCGGGGGTTTATATATAGAATAACAGATACCCCGGGAGTGAGTTACAGGCTGGAATCTAATCGAGGGGTTCGGGCGGGATTTATATTTAGAGTAACAGATACCCGGGAGTGAGTTACAGGCTGGAATCTAATCGAGGGGTTCGGGGGGTTTATATATAGAATAACAGATACCCGGGAGTGAGTTACAGGCTGGAATCTAATCGAGGAGTTCGTGGGGTTTATATATAGAATAACAGATACCCCGGGAGTGAGTTACAGGCTGGAATCTAATCCAAGGGTTCGGGGGGTTTATATATAGAATAACAGATACCCAGGAGTGAGTTACAGGCTGGAATCTAATCGAGGGGTTCAGGGGGTTTATATGTAGAATAACAGATACCCGGGAGTGAGTTACAGGCTGGAATCTAATCGAGGGGTTCGGGGGGTTTATATATAGAATAACAGATACCCGGGAATGAGTTACAGACTGGATTCTAATCGAGGGGATCGGGGGGTTTATATATAGAATAACAGATAACAGGGAGTGAGTTACAGGCTGGAATCTAATCGAGGGGTTCAGGGGGTTTATATATAAAATAACAGATACCCGGGAGTGAGTTACAGACTGGAATCTAATCGAGGGGTACGGGGGGTTTATATATAGAATAACAGATACCCGGGAGTGAGTTACAGACTGGATTCTAATCGAGGGGTTCGGGGGGTTTTATATAGAATAACAGATACCCGGGAGTGAGTTACAGGCTGGAATCTAATCGAGGGGTTCAGGGGGTTTATATGTAGAATAACAGATACCCGGGAGTGAGTTACAGGCTGGAATCTAATCGAGGGGTACGGGGGGTTTATATATAGAATACCAGATACCTGGGAATGAGTTACAGACTGGATTCTAATCGAGGGGTTCGGGGGGTTTTATATAGAATAACAGATACCCGGGAGTGAGTTACAGGCTGGAATCTAATCGAGGGGTTCGGGGGTTTATATATAGAATAACAGATAACCGGGAGTGAGTTACAGGCAGGAATCTAATCGAGGGGTTCGGGGGGGGTTTATATATAGAATAACAGATACCCCGGGAGTGAGTTACAGGCTGGAATCTAATCGAGGGGTTCGGGCGGGATTTATATTTAGAGTAACAGATACCCGGGAGTGAGTTACAGGCTGGAATCTAATCGAGGGGTTCGGGGGGTTGATATATAGAATAACAGATACCCGGGAATGAGTTTCAGACTGGATTCTAATCGAAGGGTTCGGAGGGGTTTATATATAGAATAACAGATACCCGGGAGTGAGTTACAGACTGGAATCTAATCGAGAGGTTCGGGGGGTTTAAACATAGAATAACAGATGCCCGGGTGTGAGTGACTGGCTGGAATCTAATTGAGGGGTTCGGGGGAGGTTTATATATAGAATAACGGATACCCGGGAATTAGTTTCAGATGGAATCTAATCGAGGGGTTCGGGGGGTTGATATATAGAATAACAGATACCCGGGAGTGAGTTACAGACTGGAATCTAATCGAGAGGTTCGGGGGGTTTATATATAGAATAACAGATACCCGGGAGTGAGTTGCAGTCTGGAATCTAATCGAGGGGTTCGGGGTGTTTATATATAGAATAACAGATACCCGGGAGTGAGTTACAGGCTGGAATCTAATCGAGGCGTTCAGGGTGTTTATATATAGAATAACAGATACCCGGGAGTGAGTTACAGGCTGGAATCTTATCGAGGGGTTCGGGGGTTTATATATAGAATAACAGATACCCGGGAGTGAGTTACAGGCTGGAATCTAATCGAGGAGTTCGTGGGGTTTATATATAGAATAACAGATACCCCGGGAGTGAGTTACAGGCTGGAATCTAATCCAAGGGTTCGGGGGGTTTATATATAGAATAACAGATACCCAGGAGTGAGTTACAGGCTGGAATCTAATCGAGGGGTTCAGGGGGTTTATATATAGAATACCAGATACCTGGGAATGAGTTACAAACTGGATTCTAATCGAGGGGTTCGGGGGTTTATATATAGAATAACGGATACCCGGGAGTGAGTTACAGGCTGGAATCTAATCGAGGGGTTCGGGCGGGTTTATATATAGAATAACAGATAACCGGGAGTGAGTTACAGGCTGGAATCTAATCGAGGGGTTCAGGGGGTTTATATGTAGAATAACAGATACCCGGGAGTGAGTTACAGGCTGGAATCTAATCGAGGGGTTCGGGGGGTTTATATATAGAATAACAGATACCCCGGGAGTGAGTTACAGGCTGGAATCTAATCGAGGGGTTCGGGGGGTTTATATATAGAATAACAGATACCCTGGGAGTGAGTTACAGACTGGAATCTAATCGAGGGGTTCAGGGGGTTTATATATAGAATAACAGATAACCGGGAGTGAGTTACAGGCTGGAATCTAATCGAGGGGTTCAGGGGGTTTATATGTAGAATAACAGATACCCGGGAGTGAGTTACAGGCTGGAATCTAATCGAGGGGTTCGGGGGGTTTATATATAGAATAACAGATACCCGGGAGTGAGTTACAGGCTGGATTCTAATCGAGGGGATCGGGGGGTTTATATATAGAATAACAGATAACAGGGAGTGAGTTGCAGGCTGGAATCTAATCGAGGGGTTCGGGCGGGATTTATATTTAGAGTAACAGATACCCGGGAGTGAGTTACAGGCTGGAATCTAATCGAGGGGTTCGGGGGGTTTATATATAGAATAACAGATACCCGGGAGTGAGTTACAGGCAGGAATCTAATCGAGGGGTTCGGGGGTTTATATATAGAATAACAGATACCCCGGGAGTGAGTTACAGGCTGGAATCTAATCGAGGGGTTCGGGCGGGATTTATATTTAGAGTAACAGATACCCGGGAGTGAGTTACAGGCTGGAATCTAATCGAGGGGTTCGGGGGGTTTATATATAGAATAACAGATACCCGGGAGTGAGTTACAGGCTGGAATCTAATCGAGGAGTTCGTGGGGTTTATATATAGAATAACAGATACCCCGGGAGTGAGTTACAGGCTGGAATCTAATCCAAGGGTTCGGGGGGTTTATATATAGAATAACAGATACCCAGGAGTGAGTTACAGGCTGGAATCTAATCGAGGGGTTCAGGGGGTTTATATGTAGAATAACAGATACCCGGGAGTGAGTTACAGGCTGGAATCTAATCGAGGGGTTCGGGGGGTTTATATATAGAATAACAGATACCCCGGAATGAGTTACAGACTGGATTCTAATTGAGGGGATCGGGGGGTTTATATATAGAATAACAGATAACAGGGAGTGAGTTACAGGCTGGAATCTAATCGAGGGGTTCAGGGGGTTTATATATAAAATAACAGATACCCGGGAGTGAGTTACAGACTGGAATCTAATCGAGGGGTACGGGGGGTTTATATATAGAATACCAGATACCTGGGAATGAGTTACAGACTGGATTCTAATCGAGGGGTTCGGGGGGTTTTATATAGAATAACAGATACCCGGGAGTGAGTTACAGGCTGGAATCTAATCGAGGGGTTCGGGGGTTTATATATAGAATAACAGATAACCGGGAGTGAGTTACAGGCAGGAATCTAATCGAGGGGTTCGGGGGTTTATATATAGAATAACAGATACCCCGGGAGTGAGTTACAGGCTGGAATCTAATCGAGAGGTTCGGGCGGGATTTATATTTAGAGTAACAGATACCCGGGAGTGAGTTACAGGCTGGAATCTAATCGAGGGGTTCGGGAGGTTGATATATAGAATAACAGATACCCGGGAATGAGTTTCAGACTGGATTCTAATCGAAGGGTTCGGAGGGGTTTATATATAGAATAACAGATGCCCGGGAGTGAGTTACAGGCTGGATTCTAATCGAAGGGTTCGAAGGGGTTTATATATAGAATAACAGATATCTGGGAGTGAGTTGCAGGCTGGAATCTAATCGAGGGGTTCGGGGGGTTTATATATAGAATAACAGATACCCGGGAGTGAGTTACAGGCTGGAATCTAATCGAGGGGTTCGGGGTGTTTATATATAGAATAACAGATACCCGGGAGTGAGTTACAGGCTGGAATCTAATCGAGGGGTTCGGGCGGGATTTATATTTAGAATAACAGATACGCGGGAGTGAGTTACAGGCTGGAATCTAATCGAGGGGTTCGGGGGGTTTATATATAGAATAACAGATACCCGGGAGTGAGTTACAGGCTGGAATCTAATCGAGGGGTTCAGGGGGTTTATATATAGAATAACAGATACCCGGGAGTGAGTTACAGGCTGGAATATAATCGAGGGGTTCGGGGGTTAATATATAGAATAACAGATACCCCGGGAGTGAGTTACAGGCTGGAATCTAATCGAGGGGTTCATATATAGAATAACAGATACCCGGGAATTGGTTTCAGATGGATTCTAATCGAGGGGTTCGGGGGGTTTATTTATAGAATAACAGACACCGGTGAGTGAGTTACAGGCTGGAATCTAATCGAGGGGTTCAGGGGGTTTATATATAGAATAACAGATACCCGGGAGTGGGTTACAGGCTGGAATCTAATCGAGGGGTTCAGGGGGTTGATATATAGAATAACAGATACCTGGGAGTGAGTTACAGGCTGGAATCTAATCGAGGGGTTCAGGGGGTTTATATATAGAATAACAGATACCCGGGAGTGAGTTACAGGCTGGAATCTAATCGAGGGGTTCAGGGGGGGGGTTATATATAGAATAACAGATACCCGGGAGTGAGTTACAGGCTGGAATCTAATCGAGAGGTTCGGGGGGTTTTTCATAGAATAACAGATGCCCGGGAGTGAGTTACAGGCTGGAATCTAATCGAGGGGTTCAGGGGGGGGTTATATATAGAATAACAGATACCCGGGAGTGAGTTACAGACTGGAATCTAATCGAGGGGTTCGGGGGGTTTATATATAGAATAACAGATACCCCGGGAGTGAGTTACAGGCTGGAATCTAATCGAGGGGTTCGGGGGTTTAATATATAAAATAACAGATACCCCGGGAGTGAGTTACAGGCTGGAATCTAATCGAGGGGTTCGGGGTGTTTATATATAGAATAACAGATACCCGGGAGTGAGTTACAGGCTGGAATCTAATCGAGGGGTTCGGGTGTTTATATATAGAATAACAGATACCCGGGAGTGAGTTACAGGCTGGAATCTAATCGAGGGGTTCGGGGGGTTTATATATAGAATAACAGATACCCGGGAGTGAGTTACAGGCTGGAATCTAATCGAGGGGTTCGGGGGGTTTATATGTAGAATAACAGATACCCGGGAGTGAGTTACAGGCTGGAATCTAATCGAGGGGTTCGGGGGGTTTATATATAGAATAACAGATACCCCGGGAGTGAGTTACAGGCTGGAATCTAATCGACGGGTTCGGGGGGTTAGATCGAGGGGTTCGGGGGTTTATATATAGAATAACGGATACCCGGGAGTGAGTTACAGGCTGGAATCTAATCGAGGGGTTCGGGCGGGATTTCTATTTAGAATAACAGATACCCGGGAGTGAGTTACAGGCTGGAATCTAATCGAGGGGTTCGGGGGGTTTATATATAGAATAACAGATACCCGGGAATGAGTTTCAGACTGGATTCTAATGGAAGGGTTCAGAGGGTTTATATATAGAATAACAGATACCCCAGGAGTGAGTTACAGGCTGGAATCTAATCGAGGGGTTCGGGCGGGATTTATATTTAGAATAACAGATATCCGGGAGTGAGTTACAGGCTGGAATCTAATCGAGGGGTTCGGGGGGGTTTATATATAGAATAACAGATACCCGGGAGTGAGTTGCAGGCTGGAATCTAATCGAGGGGTTCGGGGGGTTTATATATAGAATAACAGATACCCGGGAGTGAGTTACAGGCTGGAATCTAATCGAGGGGTTCGGGGGGTTTATATATAGAATAACAGATACCCGGGAGTGAGTTACTGGCTGGAATCTAATTGAGGGGTTCGGGGGAGGTTTATATATAGAATAACAGATACCCGGGAATTGGTTTCAGATGGAATCTAATCGAGGGGTTCGGGGGATTTATATATAGAATAACAGATACCGGTGAGTGAGTTACAGGCTGGAATCTAATCGAGAGGTTCGGGGGTTTATATATAGAATAACAGATACCCGGGAGTGAGTTACAGGCTGGAATCTAATCGAGGGGTTCGGGGGGTTTATATATAGAATAACAGACACCCGGGAATTGGTTTCAGATGGAATCTAATCGAGGGGTTCGGGGGGTTTATATATAGAATAACGGATACCCGGGAGTGAGTTACAGGCTGGAATCTAATCGAGGGGTTCTGGGGTTTATATATAGAATAACGGATACCCGGTAATTGGTTTCAGATGGAATCTAATCGAGGGGTTCGGGGGGATTATATATAGAATAACAGATACCCGGGAGTGAGTTACAGGCTGGAATCTAATCGAGGGGTTCGGGGGGGTTTATATATAGAATAACAGATACCGGTGAGTGAGTTACAGGCTGGAATCGAATCGAGAGGTTCGGGGGTTTATACATAGAATAACAGATACCCGGGAGTGAGTTACTGGCTGGAATCTAATCGAGGGGTTCGGGGGGTTTATATATAGAATAACGGATACCCGGGAATTAGTTTCAGATGGAATCTAATCGAGGGGTTCGGGGGGTTTATATATAGAAAAACAGATACCCGCGAGTGAGTTACAGACTGGAATCCAATCGAGAGGTTCGGGGTGTTTATATATAGAATACCAGATACCCGGGAGTGAGTTACAGGCTGGAATCTAATCGAGGGGTTCGGGGGTTTATATATAGAATAACAGATACCCGGGAGTGAGTTACAGTCTGGAATCTAATCGAGGGGTTCGGGGTGTTTATATATAGAATAACAGATACCCGGGAGTGAGTTACAGGCTGGAATCTAATCGAGGAGTTCGGGGGGCTTATATATAGAATAACAGATACCCCGGGAGTGAGTTACAGGCTGGAATCTAATCGAAGGGTTCGGGGGGTTTATATATAGAATAACAGATACCCAGGAGTGAGTTACAGGCTGGAATCTAATCGAGGGGTTCAGGGGGTTTATATATAGAATACCAGATACCTGGGAATGAGTTACAGGCTGGAATCTAAGCGAGGGGTTCAGGGGGTTTATATATAGAATACCAGATACCCGGGAATGAGTTACAGACTGGATTCTAATCGAGGGATTCGGGGGGTTTATATATAGAATAACAGATACCCTGGGAGTGAGTTACAGGCTGGAATCTAATCGAGGGGTTCGGGGGGTTATATATAGAATACCAGATACCTGGGAATGAGTTACAGACTGGATTCTAATCGAGGGGTTCGGGGGGTTTATATATAGAATAACAGATTACCGGGAGTGAGTTACAGGCTGGAATCTAATCGAGGGGTTCCGGGGGTTTATATATAGAATAACAGATATCCGGGAGTGAGTTACAGGCTGGAATCTAATCGAGGGGTTCGGGGGGTTTATATATAGAATAACAGATACCCCGGGAGTGAGTTACAGGCTGGAATCTAAGCGAGGGGTTCAGGGGGTTTATATATAGAATACCAGATAGCCGGGAATGAGTTACAGACTGGATTCTAATCGAGGGGTTCGGGGAGTTTATATATAGAATAACAGATACCCGGGAGTGAGTTACAGGCTGGAATATAATCGAGGGGTTCAGGGGGTTTATATATAGAATACCAGATACCCGGGAGTGAGTTACAGACTGGATTCTAATCGAGGGGTTCGGGGGGTTTATATATAGAATAACAGATACCCCGGGAGTGAGTTACAGGCTGGAATCTAATCCAAGGGTTCGGGGGGTTTATATATATAATAACAGATACCCGGGAGTGAGTTACAGGCTGGAATCTAATCGAGGGGTACGGGGGGTTTATATATAGAATACCAGATACCTGGGAATGAGTTACAGACTGGATTCTAATAGAGGGGTTCGGGGGGTTTATATATAGAATAACAGACACCCGGGAGTGAGTTACAGGCTGGAATCTAATCGAGGGGTACGGGGGGTTTATATATAGAATAACAGATACCCGGGAGTGAGTTACAGGCTGGAATCTAATCGAGGGGTTCGGGCGGGATTTATATTTAGAATAACAGATACCCGGGAGTGAGTTACAGGCTGGAATCTAATCGAGGGGTTCGGGGGGTTTATATATAGAATAACAGATACCCGGGAATGAGTTTCAGACTGGATTCTAATCGAAGGGTTCGGGGGGGTTTATATATAGAATAACAGATACCCGGGAGTGAGTTACAGGCTGGATTATAATCGAAGGTTTCGGAGGGGTTTATATATAGAATAACAGATACCCGGGAGTGAGTTACAGGCTGGAATCTAATCGAGGGGTTCGGGGTGTTTATATATAGAATAACAGATACCCCGGGAGTGAGTTACAGGCTGGAATCTAAGCGAGGGGTTCAGGGGGTTTATATATAGAATACCAGATGCCCGGGAATGAGTTCCAGACTGGATTCTAATCGAGGGGTTCGGGGGGTTTATGTATAGAATAACAGATAACCGGGAGTGAGTTACAGGCTGGAATCTAATCGAGGGGTTCGGGGTGTTTATATATAGAATACCAGATACCTGGGAATGAGTTACAGACTGGATTCTAATAGAGGGGTTCGGGGGGTTTATATATAGAATAACAGACACCCGGGAGTGAGTTACAGGCTGGAATCTAATCGAGGGGTTCGGGGGGGTTTATATATAGAATAACAGATACCCGGGAGTGAGTTACAGGCTGGAATCTAATCGAGGGGTTCGGGCGTTTATATATAGAATAACAGATACCCCAGGAGTGAGTTACAGGCTGGAATCTAATCGAGGGGTTCGGGGGTTTATATATAGAATAACAGATACCCCGGGAGTGAGTTACAGGCTGGAATCTAATCGAGGGGTTCGGGCGGGATTTATATTTAGAATAACAGATACCCGGGAGTGAGTTACAGGCTGGAATCTAATCGAGGGGTTCGGGGGGTTTATATATAGAATAACAGATACCCGGGAGTGAGTTACAGGCTGGAATCTAATCGAAGGGTTCGGGGGGGTTTATATATAGAAAAACAGATACCCGGGAGTGAGTTACAGGCTGGATTCTAATCGAAGGGTTCGGGGGGGTTTATATATAGAAAAACAGATACCCGGGAGTGAGTTACAGGCTGGATTATAATCGAAGGGTTCGGAGGGGTTTATATATAGAATAACAGATACCCGGGAGTGAGTTACAGGCTGGAATCTAATCGAGGGGTTCGGGGTGTTTATATATAGAATAACAGATACCCCGGGAGTGAGTTACAGGCTGGAATCTAATCGAGGGGCTCGGGGGGTTTATATATAGAATAACAGATACCTGGGAGTGAGTTACAGACTGGAATCTAATCGAGTGGTTCGGGGGGTTTATATATAGAATAACAGATACCTGGGAGTGAGTTACAGGCTGGAATCTAATCGAGGGGTTCGGGGTGTTTATATGTAGAATAACAGATACCTGGGAGTGAGTTACAGGCTGGAATCTAATCGAGGGGCTCGGGGGGTTTATATATAGAATAACAGATACCTGGGAGTGAGTTACAGACTGGAATCTAATCGAGTGGTTCGGGGGGTTTATATATAGAATAACAGATACCCGGGAGTGAGTTACAGGCTGGAATCTAATCGAGGAGTTCAGGGGGTTTATATATAGAATAACAGATACCTGGGAGTGAGTTACAGACTGGAATCTAATCGAGTGGTTCGGGGGGTTTATATATAGAATAACAGATACCTGGGAGTGAGTTACAGACTGGAATCTAATCGAGGGGTTCAGGGGGTTTATATATAGAATACCAGATGCCCGGGAATGAGTTACAGGCTGGAATCTAATCGAGGGGTTCAGGGGGTTTATGTATAGAATAACAGATAACCGGGAGTGAGTTACAGGCTGGAATCTAATCGAGGGGTTCAGGGGGTTTATATATAGAATAACAGATACCTGGGAATGAGTTACAGACTGGATTCTAATCGAGGGGTTCAGGGGGTTTATATATAGAATAACAGATACCTGGGAATGAGTTACAGACTGGATTCTAATCGAGGGGTTCGGGGGGTTTATATATAGAATAACAGATACCTGGGAATGAGTTACAGACTGGATTCTAATCGAGGGGTTCGGGGGGTTTATATATAGAATAACAGATACCTGGGAATGAGTTACAGACTGGATTCTAATCGAGGGGTTCAGGGGGTTTATATATAGAATAACAGATACCTGGGAATGAGTTACAGACTGGATTCTAATCGAGGGGTTCGGGGGGTTTATATATAGAATAACAGATACCTGGGAATGAGTTACAGACTGGATTCTAATCGAGGGGTTCGGGGGGTTTATATATAGAGTAACAGATAACCGGGAGTGAGTTACAGGCTGGAATCTAATCGAGGGGTTCGGGGGTTTATATATAGAATAACAGATACCCCAGGAGTGAGTTACAGGCTGGAATCTAATCGAGGGGTTCGGGCGGGATTTATATTTAGAATAACAGATACCCGGGAGTGAGTTTCAGGCTGGAATCTAATCGAGGGGTTCGGGGGGTTTATATATAGAATAACAGATACCCGGAAATGAATTTCAGACTGGATTCTAATCGAAGGGTTCGGAGGGGTTTATATATAGAATAACAGATACCCGGGAGTGAGTTACAGGCTGGATTCTAATCGAGGGGTTCGGGGGGTTTATATATAGAATAACAGATACCCGGAAATGAATTTCAGACTGGATTCTAATCGAGAGGTTCGGAGGGGTTTATATATAGAATAACAGATACCCGGGAGTGAGTTACAGGCTGGAATCTAATCGAGGGGTTCGGGGGTTTATATATAGAATAACAGATACCCGGGAGTGAGTTACAGGCTGGAATCTAATCGAGGGGTTCAGGGGGTTTATATATAGAATAACAGATACCCGGGAGTGAGTTACAGGCTGGAATCTAATCGAGGGGTTCGGGGGGTTTATATATAGAATAACAGATACCCGTGAGTGAGTTACAGACTGGAATCTAATCGAGGGGTTCGGGGGGTTTATATATAGAATAACAGATACCCGGGAGTGAGTTACAGGCTGGAATCTAATCGAGGGGTTCGGGAGGTTTATATATAGAATAACAGATACCCGGGAGTGAGTTACTGGCTGGAATCTAATTGAGGGGTTCGGGGGGTTTATATATAGAATAACAGATACCCGGGAGTGAGTTACAGGCTGGAATCTAATCGGGGAGTTCGGGGGGTTTATATATAGAATAACAGATACCCGGGAGTGAGTTACAGGCTGGAATCTAATCGAGGGGTTCAGGGGTTTTATATATAAAATAACAGATACCCCGGGAGTGAGTTACAGACTGGAATCTAATCGAGAGGTTCGGGGGGTTTATACATAGAATAACAGATGCCCAGGTGTGAGTTACTGGCTGGAATCTAATTGAGGGGTTCAGGGGGTTTATATATAAAATAACAGATACCCCGGGAGTGAGTTACAGGCTGGAATCTAATCGAGGGGTTCAGGGGGTTTATATATAAAATAACAGATACCCCGGGAGTGAGTTACAGACTGGAATCTAATCGAGAGGTTCGGGGGGTTTATACATAGAATAACAGATGCCCGGGTGTGAGTTACTGGCTGGAATCTAATCGAGGGGTTCGTGGAGGTATATATATAGAATAACGGATACCCGGGAATTAGTTTCAGATGGAATCTAATCGAGGGGATCGGGGGGTTTATATATAGAATAACGGATACCCGGGAGTGAGTTACAGACTGGAATCTAATCGAGAGGTTCGGGGGGTTTATATATAGAATAACAGATACCCGGGAGTGAGTTGCAGTCTGGAATCTAATCGAGGGGTTCGGGGTGTTTATATATAGAATAACAGATACCCGGGAGTGAGTTACAGGCTGGATTCTAATCGAGGGGTTCGGGGTGTTTATATATAGAATAACAGATACCTGGGAGTGAGTTACAGTCTGGAATCTAATCGAGGGGTTCGGGGTGTTTATATATAGAATAACAGATACCCGGGAGTGAGTTACAGGCTGGAATCTAATCGAGGAGTTCAGGGGGTTTATATATAGAATAACAGATACCCCGGGAGTGAGTTACAGGCTGGAATCTAATCCAAGGGTTCGGGGGGTTTATATATAGAATAACAGATACCCAGGAGTGAGTTACAGGCTGGAATCTAATCGAGGGGTTCAGGGGGTTTATATACAGAATAACAGATACCCGGGAGTGAGTTACAGGCTGGAATCTAATCGAGGGGTTCAGGGGGTTTATATATAGAATACCAGATACCTGGGAATGAGTTACAGACTGGATTCTAATCGAGGGGTTCGGGGGGTTTATATATAGAATAACAGATAACCGGGAGTGAGTTACAGGCTGGAATCTAATCGAGGGGTTCAGGGGGTTTATATGTAGAATAACAGATACCCGGGAGTGAGTTACAGGCTGGAATCTAATCGAGGGGTTCGGGGGGTTTATATATAGAATAACAGATACCCCGGGAGTGAGTTACAGGCTGGAATCTAATCGAGGGGTTCGGGGGGTTAGATATAGAATACCAGATACCTGGGAATGAGTTACAGACTGGATTCTAATCGAGGGGTTCGATGGTTTATATATAGAATAACGGATACCCGGGAGTGAGTTACAGGCTGGAATCTAATCGAGGGGTTCGGGCGGGATTTCTATTTAGAATAACAGATACCCGGGAGTGAGTTACAGGCTGGAATCTAATCGAGGGGTTCGGGGGGTTTATATATAGAATAACAGATACCCGGGAATGAGTTTCAGACTGGATTCTAATCGAAGGGTTCGGAGGGTTTATATATCGAATAACAGATACCCCGGGAGTGAGTTACTGGCTGGAATCTAATTGAGGGGTTCGGGGGAGGTTTATATGTAGAATAACGGATACCCGGGAATTGGTTTCAGATGGAATCTAATCGAGGGGTTAGGGGTGTTTATATATAGAATAACAGATACCCGGGAGTGAGTTACAGGCTGGAATCTAATCGAGGGGTTCGGGGTGTTTATATGTAGAATAGCAGATACCCGGGAGTGAGTTACAGACTGGAATCTAATCGAGGGGTTCGGGGGGTTTATATATAGAATAACAGATACCCGGGAGTGAGTTACAGACTGGAATCTAATCGAGGGGTTCGGGGGGGTTTATATATAGAATAACAGATACCCGGGAGTGAGTTACAGGCTGGAATCTAATCGAGGAGTTCGGGGGTTTATATATAGAATAACAGTACCCAGGAGTGAGTTACAGGCTGGAATCTAATCGAGGGGTTCAGGGGGTTTATATATAGAATACCAGATACCTGGGAATGAGTTACAGACTGGATTCTAATCGAGGGGTTCGGGGGGTTTATATATAGAATAACAGATACCCGGGAGTGAGTTACAGGCTGGAATCTAATCGAGGGGTTCGGGGGGTTTATATATAGAATAACAGAGACCCCGGGAGTGAGTTACAGGCTGGAATCTAAGCGAGGGGTTCAGGGGGTTTATATATAGAATACCAGATACCCGGGAATGAGTTACAGACTGGATTCTAATCGAGGGGTTCGGGGGGTTTATATATAGAATAACAGATACCCCGGGAGTGAGTTACAGGCTGGAATCTAATCGAGGGGTTCGGGGGGTTATATATAGAATACCAGATACCTGGGAATGAGTTACAGACTGGATTCTAATCGAGGGGTTCGGGGGTTTATATATAGAATAACAGATAACCGGGAGTGAGTTACAGGCTGGAATCTAATCGAGGGGTTCAGGGGGTTTATATATAGAATAACAGATACCCGGGAGTGAGTTACAGGCTGGAATCTAATCGAGGGGTTCGGGGGTTTATATATACAATAACAGATACCCGGGAATGAGTTACAGGCTGGATTCTAATCGAAGGGTTCGGAGGGGTTTATATATAGAATAACAGATACCCGGGAGTGAGTTACAGGCTGGAATCTAATCGAGGGGTTCGGGGGGTTTATATATAGAATAACAGATACCCGGGAGTGAGTTACAGGCTGGAATCTAATCGAGGGGTTCGGGGTGTTTATATATAGAATAACAGATACCCGGGAGTGAGTTACAGGCTGGAATCTAATCGAGGGGTTCGGGCGGGATTTATATTTAGAATAACAGATACCCGGGAGTGAGTTACAGGCTGGAATCTAATCGAGGGGTTCGGGGGGTTTATATATAGAATAACAGATACCCGGGAGTGAGTTACAGACTGGAATCTAATCGAGGGGTTCAGGGGGTTTATATATAGAATAACAGATACCCGGGAGCGAATTACAGGCTGGAATATAATCGAGGGGTTCGGGGGTTTATATATAGAATAACAGATACCCGGGAGTGAGTTCCAGGCTGGAATCTAATCGAGGAGTTCGGGGGGTTTATATATCGAACAACAGATACCCCGGGAGTGAGTTACAGGCTGGAATCTAATCGAGGGGTTCAGGGTTTTATATATAAAATAACAGATACCCGGGAGTGAGTTACAGGCTGGAATCTAATCGAGGGTTCGGGGGGTTTATATATAGAATAACAGATACCCGGGAGTGAGTTGCAGGCTGGAATCTAATCGAGGGGTTCGGGGGGTTTATACATAGAATAACAGATGCCCGGGTGTGAGTTACTGGCTGGAATCTAATTGAGGGGTTCAGGGGGTTTATATATAGAATAACAGATACCCGGGAGTGAGTTACAGGCTGGAATCTAATCGAGGGGTTCGGGGTGTTTATATATAGAATAACAGATACCCGGGAGTGAGTTACAGGCTGGAATCTAATCGAGGAGTTCGGGGGGTTTATATATAGAATAACAGATACCCGGGAGTGAGTTACAGACTGGAATCTAATCGAGGGGTTCGGGGGGTTTATATATAGAATAACAGATACCCCGGGAGTGAGTTACAGGCTGGAATCTAATCCAAGGGTTCGGGGGGTTTATATATAGAATAACAGATACCCAGGAGTGAGTTACAGGCTGGAATCTAATCGAGGGGTTCAGGGGGTTTATATGTAGAATAACAGATACCCGGGAGTGAGTTACAGGCTGGAATCTAATCGAGGGGTTCGGGGGGTTTATATATAGAATAACAGATACCCCGGGAGTGAGTTACAGGCTGGAATCTAATCGAGGGGTTCGGGGGGTTAGATATAGAATACCAGATACCTGGGAGTGAGTTACAGACTGGATTCTAATCGAGGGGTTCGGGGGGTTTATATATAGAATAACAGATACCCCGGGAGTGAGTTACAGGCTGGAATCTAATCGAGGGGTACGGGGAGTTTATATATAGAATACCAGATACCTGGGAATGAGTTACAGACTGGAATCTAATCGAGGGGTTCGGGCGGGATTTATATTTAGAATAACAGATACCCGGGAATGAGTTTCAGACTGGATTCTAATCGAAGGGTTCGGAGGGGTTTATATATAGAATAACAGATGCCCGGGAGTGAGTTACAGGCTGGATTCTAATCGAAGGGTTCGGAGGGGTTTATATATAGAATAACAGATACCCGGGAGTGAGTTACAGACTGGAATCTAATCGAAGGGTTCGGAGGGGTTTATATATAGAATAACAGATACCCGGGAGTGAGTTACAGACTGGAATCTAATCGAGGGGTTCGGGGGGTTTATATATAGAATAACAGATACCCGGGAGTGAGTTACAGGCTGGAATCTAATCGAGAGGTTCGGGGGGTTTATATATAGAATAACAGATACCCGGGAGTGAGTTACAGGCTGGAATCTAATCGAGGGGTTCGGGGTGTTTTTTATAGAATAACAGATACCCGGGAGTGAGTTGCAGGCTGGAATCTAATCGAGGGGTTCGGGCGGGATTTATATTTAGAATAACAGATACCCGGGAGTGAGTTACAGGCTGGAATCTAATCGAGGGGTTCGGGGGGTTTATATATAGAATAACAGATGCCCGGGAGTGAGTTACAGGCTGGATTCTAATCGAAGGGTTCGGAGGGGTTTATATATAGAATAACAGATACCCGGGAGTGAGTTACAGACTGGAATCTAATCGAAGGGTTCGGAGGGGTTTATATATAGAATAACAGATACCCGGGAGTGAGTTACAGACTGGAATCTAATCGAGGGGTTCGGGGGGTTTATATATAGAATAACAGATACCCGGGAGTGAGTTACAGGCTGGAATCTAATCGAGAGGTTCGGGGGGTTTATATATAGAATAACAGATACCCGGGAGTGAGTTACAGGCTGGAATCTAATCGAGGGGTTCGGGGTGTTTTTTATAGAATAACAGATACCCGGGAGTGAGTTGCAGGCTGGAATCTAATCGAGGGGTTCGGGCGGGATTTATATTTAGAATAACAGATACCCGGGAGTGAGTTACAGGCTGGAATCTAATCGAGGGGTTCGGGGGGTTTATATATAGAATAACAGATACCCTGGGAGTGAGTTACTGGCTGGAATCTAATTGAGGGGTTCGGGGGAGGTTTATATATAGAATAACGGATACCCGGGAATTGGTTTCAGATGGAATCTAATCGAGGGGTTCGGGGGGTTTATATATACAATAACAGACACCGGTGAGTGAGTTACAGGCTGGAATCTAATCGAGGGGTTCGGGGTGTTTAGATATGGAATAACAGATACCCGGGAGTGAGTTCCAGGCTGGAATCTAATCGAGGAGTTCGGGGGGTTTATATATCGAACAACAGATACCCCGGGAGTGAGTTACAGGCTGGAATCTACTCGAGGGGTTCGGGGGGTTTATATATAGAATAATAGATACCTGGGAGTGAGTTACAGGCTGGAATCTAATCGAGGGGTTCAGGGGGGGGTTATATATAGAATAACAGATACCCGGGAGTGAGTTACAGGCTGGAATCTAATCGAGGGGTTCGGGGTGTTTATATATAGAATAACAGATACCCGGGAGTGAGTTACAGGCTGGAATCTAATCGAGGGGTTCGGGGGGGGGTTTACATATAGAATAACAGATACCCGGGAGTGAGTTACAGGCTGGAATCTAATCGAGGGGTTCAGGGGGTTTATATATAAAATAACAGATACCCCGGGAGTGAGTTACAGACTGGAATCTAATCGAGAGGTTCGGGGGGTTTATACATAGAATAACAGATGCCCGGGAGTGAGTTACTGGCTGGAATCTAATTGAGGGGTTCAGGGGGTTTATATATAAAATAACAGATACCCCGGGAGTGAGTTACAGGCTGGAATCTAATCGAGGGGTTCAGGGGGTTTTTATATAAAATAACAGATACCCAGGAGTGAGTTACAGGCTGGAATCTAATCGAGGGGTTCAGGGGGTTTATATATAGAATACCAGATACCTGGGAATGAGTTACAGACTGGATTCTAATCGAGGGGTTCGGGGGGTTTATATATAGAATAACAGACACCCGGGAGTGAGTTACAGGCTGGAATCTAATCGAGGGGTTCGGGCGGGATTTCTATTTAGAATAACAGATACCCGGGAGTGAGTTACAGGCTGGAATCTAATCGAGGGGTTCGGGGGTTTATATATAGAATAACGGATACCCGGGAGTGAGTTACAGGCTGGAATCTAATCGAGGGGTTCGGGCGGGATTTCTATTTAGAATAACAGATACCCGGGAGTGAGTTACAGGCTGGAATATAATCGAGGGGTTCGGGGGGTTTATACATAGAATAACAGATACCCGGGAGTGAGTTACAGGCTGGAATCTAATCGAGAGGTTCGGGGGGTTTATATATAGAATAACAGATGCCCGGGTGTGAGTTACTGGCTGGAATCTAATTGAGGGGTTCGGGGGAGCTTTATATATAGAATAACAGATACCCGGGAGTGAGTTACAGATGGAATCTAATCGAGGGGTTCGGGGGGTTTATATATAGAATAACGGATACCCGGGAATTAGTTTCAGATGGAATCTAATCGAGGGGTTCGGGGGGTTTATAGATAGAATAACAGATACCCGGGAGTGAGTTACAGGCTGGAATCTAATCGAAGGGTTCGGGGGGTTTATATATAGAATAACAGATACCCAGGAGTGAGTTACAGGCTGGAATCTAATCGAGGGGTTCAGGGGGTTTCTATATAGAATACCAGATACCTGGGAATGAGTTACAGACTGGATTCTAATCGAGGGGTTCGGGGTGTTTATATATAGAATAACAGATACCCGGGAGTGAGTTACAGGCTGGAATCTAATCGAGGGGTTCGGGGGGTTTATATATAGAATAACAGATACCCCGGGAGTGAGTTACAGGCTGGAATCTAAGCGAGGGGTTCAAGGGTTTATATATAGAATACCAGATACCCGGGAATGAGTTACAGACTGGATTCTAATCGAGTGGTTCGGGGGGTTTATATAGAGAATAACAGATACCCCGGGAGTGAGTTACAGGCTGGAATCTAATCGAGGGGTTCGGGGGGTTATATATAGAATACCAGATACCTGGGAATGAGTTACAGACTGGATTCTAATCGAGGGGTTCGGGGGGTTTATATATAGAATAACAGATAACCGGGAGTGAGTTACAGGCTGGAATCTAATCGAGGGGTTCAGGGGGTTTATATCTAGAATAACAGATACCCGGGAGTGAGTTACAGGCTGGAATCTAATCGAGGGGTTCGGGGGGTTTATATATAGAATAACAGATACGCCGGGAGTGAGTTACAGGCTGGAATCTAAGCGAGGGGTTCAGGGGGTTTATATATAGAATACCAGATACCCGGGAATGAGTTACAGACTGGATTCTAATCGAGGGGTTCGGGGGGTTTATATATAGAATAACAGATACCTGGGAGTGAGTTACAGGCTGGAATCTAATCGAGGGGTTCGGGGTGTTTATATATAGAATAACAGATAACCGGGAGTGAGTTACAGGCTGGAATCTAATCGAGGGGTTCAGGGGGTTTATATATAAAATAACAGATACCCGGGAGTGAGTTACAGGCTGGAATCTAATCGAGGGGTTCGGGGGGTTTATATATAGAATAACAGATACCCGGGAGTGAGTTACAGGCTGGAATCTAATCGAGGGGTTCGGGGGGTTTATATATAGAATAACAGATACCCGGGAGTGAGTTACAGGCTGGAATCTAATCGAGGGGTTCGGGGGGTTTATATATAGAATAACAGATACGCCGGGAGTGAGTTACAGGCTGGAATCTAAGCGAGGGGTTCAGGGGGTTTATATATAGAATACCAGATACCCGGGAATGAGTTACAGACTGGATTCTAATCGAGGGGTTCGGGGGGTTTATATATAGAATAACAGATACCTGGGAGTGAGTTACAGGCTGGAATCTAATCGAGGGGTTCGGGGTGTTTATATATAGAATAACAGATAACCGGGAGTGAGTTACAGGCTGGAATCTAATCGAGGGGTTCAGGGGGTTTATATATAAAATAACAGATACCCGGGAGTGAGTTACAGGCTGGAATCTAATCGAGGGGTTCGGGGGGTTTATATATAGAATAACAGATACCCGGGAGTGAGTTACAGGCTGGAATCTAATCGAGGGGTTCGGGGGGTTTATATATAGAATAACAGATACCCGGGAGTGAGTTACAGACTGGAATCTAATCGAGGGGTTCGGGGGGTTTATATATAGAATAACAGATACCCGGGAGTGAGTTACAGGCTGGAATCTAATCGAGGGGTTCGGGGGGTTTATATATAGAATAACAGATACCCGGGAGTGAGTTACAGACTGGAATCTAATCGAGGGGTTCGTGGGGGGTTTATATATAGAATAACAGATACCCGGGAGTGAGTTACAGGCTGGAATCTAATCGTGGGGTTCGGGGGGTTTATATAGAGAATAACAGATACCCGGGAGTGAGTTACAGGCTGGAATCTAATCGTGGGGTTCGGGGGGTTTATATAGAGAATAACAGATACCCGGGAGTGAGTTGCAGGCTGGAATCTAATCGAGGGATTCGGGGCGTTTATATATAGAATAACAGATACCCCGGAGTGAGTTACAGGTTGGAATCTATTCGAGGGGTTCAGGGGGTTTATATATAGAATAACAGATACCCGGGAGTGAGTTACAGGCTGGAATCTAATCGGGGGGTTCAGGGGGGTTTATAGATAGAATAACAGATACCCGGGAGTGAGTTACTGGCTGGAATCTAATCGAGGGGTTCGGGTTTTTTTTTTGAATAACAGATACCCGGGAGTGAGTTACAGGCTGGAATCTAATCGAGGGGTTCGGGGGGTTTATATATAGAATAACAGATACCCGGGAATGAGTTACAGACTGGATTCTAATCGAAGGGTTCGGAGGTTTTATATATAGAATAATAGATACCTGGGAGTGAGTTACAGGCTGGAATCTCAATCGAGGGGTTCGGGGTTTTTTTATATATATAATAACAGAGACCCGGGAGTGAGTTACAGGCTGGAATCTCAATCGAGGGGTTCGGGGTTTTTTTATATATATAATAACAGAGACCCGGGAGTGAGTTACAGGCTGGAATCTAATCGAGGGGTTCGGGGGGTTTATATATAGAATAACAGATACCCGGGAGTGAGTTACAGGCTGGAATCTAATCGAGGGGTTCGGGGCGTTTATATATATAATAACAGAGACCCGGGAGTGAGTTACAGGCTGGAATCTAATCGAGGGGTTCGGGGGGTTTATATATTGAATAACAGATACCCGGGAGTGAGTTACAGGTTGCATCTAATCGAGGGGTTCGGGGGGGGTTTATAAATAGAATAACAGATACCCGGGAGTGAGTTACAGGTTGGAATCTAATCTAGGGGTTCGGGGGGGGGTCCATATATAGAATAACAGATAACCGGGAGTGAGTTACAGGCTGGAATCTAATCGTGGGGTTCGGGGGGTTTATATCGAGAATAACAGATACCCGGGAGTGAGTTACAGTCTGGAATCTAATCGAGGGATTCGGGGGGTTTATATATAGTATAACAGATACCCCGGAGTGAGTTACAGGCTGGAATCTAATCGAGGGGTTCGGGGGGTTTATATATAGTATAACAGATACCCCGGAGTGAGTTACAGGCTGGAATCTAATCGAGGGGTTCGGGAGGTTTATATATAGAGTAACAGATACCCGGGAGTGAGTTACAGGCTGGAATCTAATCGAGGGGTTCAGGGGGTTTATAGATAGAATACCAGATACCTGGGAATGAGTTACAGACTGGATTCTAATCGAGGGGTTCGGGGGGTTTATATATAGAATAACAGATACCCGGGAGTGAGTTACAGGCTGGAATCTAATCGAGGGGTTCGGGGGGTTAGATATAGAATACCAGATACCTGGGAATGAGTTACAGGCTGGAATCTAATCGAGGGGTTCGGGGGGTTAGATATAGAATACCAGATACCTGGGAATGAGTTACAGACTGGATTCTAATCGAGGGGTTCGGGGGGTTTATATATAGAATAACAGATACCCGGGAGTGAGTTACAGGCTGGAATCTAATCGAGGGGTTCGGGGGGTTAGATATAGAATACCAGATACCCGGGAGTGAGTTACAGGCTGGATTCTAATCGAGGGGTTCGGGGGTTTATATATAGAATAACGGATACCCGGGAGTGAGTTACAGGCTGGAATCTAATCGAGGGGTTCGGGGGGTTTATATATAGAATAACAGATACCCGGGAGTGAGTTACTGGCTGGAATCTAATTGAGGGGTTCGAGGGAAGGTTTATATATAGAATAACGGATACCCGGGTGCGAATTACAGGCTGGAATATAATCGAGGGGTTCGGGGGGTTTATATATAGAATAACAGATACCCGGGAGTGAGTTACTGGCTGGAATCTCATTGAGGGGTTCGGGGGAGGTTTATATATAGAATAACGGATACCCGGGAATTGGTTTCAGATGGAATCTAATCGAGGGGTTCGGAGGGGGGTTTATATATAGAATAACAGATACCCGGGAGTGAGTTACAGGCTGGAATCTAATCGAGAGGTTCGGGGGTTTATACATAGAATAACAGATGCCCGGGTGTGAGTTACTGGCTGGAATCTAATTGAGGGGTTCGGGGAGGTTTATATATAGAATAACGGATACCCGGGAATTAGTTTCAGATGGAATCTAATCGAGGGGTTCGGGGGGTTTATATATAGAAAAACAGATACCCGCGAGTGAGTTACAGACTGGAATCTAATCGAGAGGTTCGGGGGGTTTATATATAGAATAACAGATACCCGAGAGTGAGTTACTGGCTGGAATCTAATTGAGGGGTTCGGGGGAGGTTTATATACAGAATAACAGATACCCGGGAGTGAGTAACAGGCTGGAATCTAATCGAGGGGTTCGGGGTGTTTATATATAGAATAACAGATACCTGGGAATGAGTTACAGACTGGATTCTAATCGAGGGGTTCGGGGGGTTTATATATAGAATAACAGATACCCGGGAGTGAGTTACAGGCTGGAATCTAATCGAGGGGTTCGGGGGGTTTATATATAGAATAACAGATACCCCGGGAGTGAGTTACAGGCTGGAATCTAATCGAGGGGTTCGGGGGGTTTATATATAGAATAACAGATACCCCGGGAGTGAGTTACAGGCTGGAATCTAAGCGAGGGGTTCAGGGTTTTTTTTTAGAATACAAGATACCCGGGAATGAGTTACAGACTGGAATCTAATCGAGGGGTTCAGGGGGTTTATATATAGAATAACAGATACCCCGGGAGTGAGTTACAGGCTGGAATCTAAGCGAGGGGTTCAGGGGTTTTTTTTAGAATACAAGATACCCGGGAGTGAGTTACAGACTGGAATCTAATCGAGGGGTTCAGGGGGTTTATATATAGAATAACAGATACCCGGGAGTGAGTTACAGGCTGGAATATAATCGAGGGGTTCGGGGGTTTATATATAGAATAACAGATACCCTGGGAGTGAGTTACTGGCTGGAATCTAATTGAGGGGTTCGGGGGAGATTTATATATAGAATAACGGATACCCGGGAATTGGTTTCAGATGGAATCTAATCGAGGGGTTCGGGGGTTTATATATAGAATAACAGACACCGGTGAGTGAGTTACAGGCTGGAATCTAATCGAGGGGTTCGGGGTGTTTATATATGGAATAACAGATACCCGGGAGTGAGTTACAGGCTGGAATCTAATCGAGGGGTTCGGGGGGTTTATATATAGAATAACAGATACCCGGGAGTGAGTTCCAGGCTGGAATCTAATCGAGGGGTTCAGGGGGTTTATATATAGAATAATAGATACCTGGGAGTGAGTTACAGGCTGGAATCTAATCGAGGGGTTCAGGGGGGGGTTATATATAGAATAACAGATACCCGGGAGTGAGTTACCGGCTGGAATCTAATCGAGGGGTTCAGGGGGTTTATATATAGAATAATAGATACTTGGGAGTGAGTTGGAGGCTGGAATCTAATCGAGGGGTTCAGGGGGGGGTTATATATAGAATAACAGATACCCGGGAGTGAGTTACCGGCTGGAATCTAATCGAGGGGTTCAGGGGGTTTATATATAAAATAACAGATACCCCGGGAGTGAGTTACAGGCTGGAATCTAATCGAGGGGTTCAGGGGTTTTATACATAGAATAACAGATGTACGGGTGTGAGTTACAGGCTGGAATCAAATCGAGGGGTTCGGGGGTTTATATATAGAATAACAGATACCCCGGGAGTGAGTTACAGGCTGGAATCTAATCGAGGGGTTCGGGCGGGATTTATATATAGAATAACAGATACCCGGGAGTGAGTTACAGGCTGGAATCTAATCGAGGGGTTCGGGGGTTTATATATAGAATAACAGATACCCGGGAATGAGTTTCAGACTGGATTCTAATCGAAGGGTTCGGAGGGGTTTATATATAGAATAACAGATACCCGGGAGTGAGTTACAGGCTGGAATCTAATCGAGGGGTTCGGGGGAGGTTTATATATAGAATAACAGATACCCGGGAGTGAGTTACAGGCTGAAATCTAATCGAGGGGTTCAGGGGGTTTATATATAGAATAACAGATACCCGGGAATTGGTTTCAGATGGAATCTAATCGAGGGGTTCAGGGGGTTTATATATAGAATAACAGATACCCGGGAATTGGTTTCAGATGGAATCTAATCGAGGGGTTCAGGGGGTTTATATATAGAATAACAGATACCCGGGAGTGAGTTACAGGCTGGAATCTAATCGAGGGGTTCGGGGGGTTTATATATAGAATAACAGATACCCGGAAGTGAGTTACAGGCTGGAATCTAATCGAGGAGTTCGGAGGGATTATATATCGAACAACAGATACCCCGGGAGTGAGTTACAGGCTGGAATCTAATCGAGGGGTTCGGGGGGTTTATATATAGAATAATAGATACCTGGGAGTGAGTTACAGGCTGGAATCTAATCGAGGGGTTCAGGGGGGGGTTATATATAGAATAACAGATACCCGGGAGTGAGTTACAGGCTGGAATCTAATCGAGAGGTTCGGGGGGTTTATATATAGAATAACAGATACCCGGGAGTGAGTTACAGACTGGAATCTAATCGAGAGGTTCGGGGGGTTTATATATAGAATAACAGATACCCGGGAGTGAGTTACAGGCTGGAATCGAATCGAGGAGTTCGGGGGGTTTATATATAGAATAACAGATACCCCGGGAGTGAGTTACAGGCTGGAATCTAATCCAAGGGTTCGGGGGGTTTATATATAGAATAACAGTTACCCAGGAGTGAGTTACAGGCTGGAATCTAATCGAGGGGTTCAGGGGGTTTATATATAGAATACCAGACACCTGGGAATGAGTTGCAGACTGGAATCTAATCGAGGGGTTCGGGGGGTTTATATATAGAATACCAGACACCTGGGAATGAGTTACAGGCTGGAATCTAATCGAGGGGTTCGGGGGTTTATATATAGAATAACAGATAACCGGGAGTGAGTTACAGGCTGGAATCTAATCGAGGGGTTCAGGGGGTTTATATGTAGAATAACAGATACCCGGGAGTGAGTTACAGGCTGGAATCTAATCGAGGGGTTCGGGGGGTTTATATATAGAATAACAGATACCCCGGGAGTGAGTTACAGGCTGGAATCTAATCGAGGGGTTCGGGGGGTTAGATATAGAATACCAGATACCCGGGAGTGAGTTACAGGCTGGAATCTAATCGAGAGGTTCGGGGGTTTATACATAGAATAACAGATGCCCGGGTGTGAGTTACTGGCTGGAATCTAATTGAGGGGTTCGGGGGAGGTTTATATATAGAATAACGGATACCCGGGAATTAGTTTCAGATGGAATCTAATCGAGGGGTTCGGGGGGTTTATATATAGAAAAACAGATACCCGCGAGTGAGTTACAGACTGGAATCTAATCGAGAGGTTCGGGGGGTTTATATATAGAATAACAGATACCCGAGAGTGAGTTACTGGCTGGAATCTAATTGAGGGGTTCGGGGGAGGTTTATATATAGAATAACAGATACCCGGGAGTGAGTAACAGGCTGGAATCTAATCGAGGGGTTCGGGGTGTTTATATATAGAATAACAGATACCTGGGAATGAGTTACAGACTGGATTCTAATCGAGGGGTTCGGGGGGTTTATATATAGAATAACAGATACCCGGGAGTGAGTTACAGGCTGGAATCTAATCGAGGGGTTCGGGGGGTTTATATATAGAATAACAGATACCCCGGGAGTGAGTTACAGGCTGGAATCTAATCGAGGGGTTCGGGGGGTTTATATATAGAATAACAGATACCCCGGGAGTGAGTTACAGGCTGGAATCTAAGCGAGGGGTTCAGGGGTTTTTTTTAGAATACAAGATACCCGGGAATGAGTTACAGGCTGGAATCTAATCGAGGGGTTCAGGGAGTTTACATATAGAATAACAGATACCCGGGAGTGAGTTACAGACTGGAATCTAATCGAGGGGTTCGGGGGGTTTATATATAGAATAACAGATACCCGGGAGTGAGTTACAGGCTGGAATCTAATCGAGGGGTTCGGGGGGTTTATATATAGAATAACAGATACCCGGGAGTGAGTTACAGACTGGAATCTAATCGAGGGGTTCAGGGGGTTTATATATAGAATAACAGATACCCCGGGAGTGAGTTACAGGCTGGAATCTAATCGAGGGGTTCGGGGGGGTTTATATATAGAATAACAGATACCCGGGAGTGAGTTACAGGCTGGAATATAATCGAGGGGTTCGGGGGTTTATATATAGAATAACAGATACCCTGGGAGTGAGTTACTGGCTGGAATCTAATTGAGGGGTTCGGGGGAGATTTATATATAGAATAACGGATACCCGGGAATTGGTTTCAGATGGAATCTAATCGAGGGGTTCGGGGGTTTATATATAGAATAACAGATACCCGGGAGTGAGTTACAGGCTGGAATCTAATCGAGGGGTTCGGGGGGTTAGATATAGAATACCAGATACCTGGGAATGAGTTACAGACTGGATTCTAATCGAGGGGTTCGGGGGTTTATATATAGAATAACGGATACCCGGGAGTGAGTTACAGGCTGGAATCTAATCGAGGGGTTCGGGGGGTTTATATATAGAATAACAGATACCCGGGAGTGAGTTACTGGCTGGAATCTAATTGAGGGGTTCGAGGGAAGGTTTATATATAGAATAACGGATACCCGGGAGCGAATTACAGGCTGGAATATAATCGAGGGGTTCGGGGGGTTTATATATAGAATAACAGATACCCGGGAGTGAGTTACTGGCTGGAATCTCATTGAGGGGTTCGAGGGGTTTATATATAGAATAACAGATACCCGGGAGTGAGTTACTGGCTGGAATCTAATTGAGGGGTTCGAGGGAAGGTTTATATATAGAATAACGGATACCCGGGAGTGAGTTACTGGCTGGAATCTCATTGAGGGGTTCGGGGGAGGTTTATATATAGAATAACGGATACCCGGGAATTGGTTTCAGATGGAATCTAATCGAGGGGTTCGGAGGGGGGTTTATATATAGAATAACAGATACCCGGGAGTGAGTTACAGGCTGGATTCTAATCGAGGGGTTCGGGGGTTTATATATAGAATAACAGATACCCGGGAGTGAGTTACAGGCTGGAATCTAATCGAGAGGTTCGGGGGTTTATACATAGAATAACAGATGCCCGGGTGTGAGTTACTGGCTGGAATCTAATTGAGGGGTTCGGGGGAGGTTTATATATAGAATAACGGATACCCGGGAATTAGTTTCAGATGGAATCTAATCGAGGGGTTCGGGGGGTTTATATATAGAAAAACAGATACCCGGGAGTGAGTTACAGTCTGGAATCCAATCGAGGGGTTCGGGGTGTTTATATATAGAATAACAGATACCCGGGAGTGAGTAACAGGCTGGAATCTAATCGAGGGGTTCGGGGTGTTTATATATAGAATAACAGATACCTGGGAATGAGTTACAGACTGGATTCTAATCGAGGGGTTCGGGTGGTTTATATATAGAATAACAGATACCCGGGAGTGAGTTACAGGCTGGAATCTAATCGAGGGGTTCGGGGGGATTATATATAGAATAACAGATACCCCGGGAGTGAGTTACAGGCTGGAATCTAATCGAGGGGTTCGGGGGGTTTATATATAGAATAACAGATACCCCGGGAGTGAGTTACAGGCTGGAATCTAAGCGAGGGGTTCAGGGTTTTTTTTTAGAATACAAGATACCCGGGAATGAGTTACAGGCTGGAATCTAATCGAGGGGTTCAGGGAGTTTACATATAGAATAACAGATACCCGGGAGTGTGTTACAGACTGGAATCTAATCGAGGGGTTCGGGGGTTTATATATAGAATAACAGATAACCGGGAGTGAGTTACAGGCTGGAATCTAATCGAGGGGTTCGGGGGGTTTATATATAGAATAACAGATACCCGGGAGTGAGTTACAGACTGGAATCTAATCGAGGGGTTCAGGGGGTTTATATATAGAATAACAGATACCCGGGAGTGAGTTACAGGCTGGAATATAATCGAGGGGTTCGGGGGTTTATATATAGAATAACAGATACCCTGGGAGTGAGTTACTGGCTGGAATCTAATTGAGGGGTTCGGGGGGTTTATATATAGAATAACAGACACCGGTGAGTGAGTTACAGGCTGGAATCTAATCGAGGGGTTCGGGGTGTTTATATATGGAATAACAGATACCCGGGAGTGAGTTACAGGCTGGAATCTAATCGAGGGGTTCGGGGGGTTTATATATAGAATAACAGATACCCGGGAGTGAGTTCCAGGCTGGAATCTAATCGAGGGGTTCAGGGGGTTTATATATAGAATAATAGATACCTGGGAGTGAGTTACAGGCTGGAATCTAATCGAGGGGTTCAGGGGGGGGTTATATATAGAATAACAGATACCCGGGAGTGAGTTACCGGCTGGAATCTAATCGAGGGGTTCAGGGGGTTTATATATAGAATAACAGATGTACGGGTGTGAGTTACAGGCTGGAATCAAATCGAGGGGTTCGGGGGTTTATATATAGAATAACAGATACCCCGGGAGTGAGTTACAGGCTGGAATCTAATCGAGGGGTTCGGGCGGGATTTATATATAGAATAACAGATACCCGGGAGTGAGTTACAGGCTGGAATCTAATCGAGGGGTTCGGGGGTTTATATATAGAATAACAGATACCCGGGAATGAGTTTCAGACTGGATTCTAATCGAAGGGTTCGGAGGGGTTTATATATAGAATAACAGATACCCGGGAGTGAGTTACAGGCTGGAATCTAATCGAGGGGTTCGGGGGAGGTTTATATATAGAATAACAGATACCCGGGAATTGGTTTCAGATGGAATCTAATCGAGGGGTTCGGGGGGTTTATATATAGAATAACAGATACCCGGAAGTGAGTTACAGGCTGGAATCTAATCGAGGAGTTCGGAGGGTTTATATATCGAACAACAGATACCCCGGGAGTGAGTTACAGGCTGGAATCTAATCGAGGGGTTCGGGGGGTTTATATATAGAATAATAGATACCTGGGAGTGAGTTACAGGCTGGAATCTAATCGAGGGGTTCAGGGGGGGGTTATATATAGAATAACAGATACCCGGGAGTGAGTTACAGGCTGGAATCTAATCGAGAGGTTCGGGGGGTTTATATATAGAATAACAGATACCCGGGAGTGAGTTACAGACTGGAATCTAATCGAGAGGTTCGGGGGGTTTATATATAGAATAACAGATACCCGGGAGTGAGTTACAGGCTGGAATCGAATCGAGGAGTTCGGGGGGTTTATATATAGAATAACAGATACCCCGGGAGTGAGTTACTGGCTGGAATCTTAATTGAGGGGTTCAGGGGAGGTTTATATATAGAATAACGGATACCCGGGAATTGGTTTCAGATGGAATCTAATCGAGGGGTTCGGGGGATTTATATATAGAATAACAGATACCGGTGAGTGAGTTACAGGCTGGAATCTAATCGAGAGGTTCGGGGTTTATACATAGAATAACAGATGCCCGGGTGTGAGTTACTGGCTGGAATCTAATTGAGGGGTTCGGGGGAGGTTTATATATAGAATAACAGATACCCGGGAATTAGTTTCAGATGGAATCTAATCGAGGGGTTCGGGGGGTTTATATATAGAATAACAGATACCCGCGAGTGAGTTACAGACTGGAATCTAATCGAGAGGTTCGGGGGGTTTATATATAGAATAACAGATACCCGGGAGTGAGTTACAGTCTGCAATCTAATCGAGGGGTTCGGGGTGTTTATATATAGAATAACAGATACCCGGGAGTGAGTTACAGGCTGGAATCTAATCGAAGGGTTCGGGGGGTTTATATATAGAATAACAGATACCCAGGAGTGAGTTACAGGCTGGAATCTAATCGAGGGGTTCAGGGGGTTTATATATAAAATAACAGATACCCCGGGAGTGAGTTACAGGCTGGAATCTAATCGAGGGGTTCAGGGGTTTTATATATAAAATAACAGATACCCCGGGAGTGAGTTACAGACTGGAATCTAATCGAGAGGTTCGGGGGTTTATACATAGAATAACAGATGCCCGGGTGTGAGTTACTGGCTGGAATCTAATTGAGGGGTTCAGGGGGTTTATATATAGAATAACAGATACCCGGGAGTGAGTTACAGGCTGGATTCTAATCGAGGGGTTCGGGGGGTTTATATATAGAATGACAGATACCCCGGGAGTGAGTTACAGGCTGGAATCTAATCGAGGGGTTATATATAGAATACCAGATACCTGGGAATGAGTTACAGACTGGATTCTAATCGAGGGGTTCGGGGGGTTTATATATAGAATAACAGATAACCGGGAGTGAGTTACAGGCTGGAATCTAATCGAGGGGTTCAGGGGGTTTATAAATAGAATAACAGATACCCGGGAGTGAGTTACAGGCTGGAATCTAATCGAGGGGTTCGGGGGGTTTATATATAGAATAACAGATACCCCGGGAGTGAGTTACAGGCTGGAATCTAAGCGAGGGGTTCAGGGGGTTTATATATAGAATACCAGATACCCGGGAATGAGTTACAGGCTGGAATCTAATCGAGGGGTTCGGGGGGTTTATATAAAGAATAACAGATACCCGGGAGTGAGTTACAGGCTGGAATCTAATCAAGGGGTTCAGGGGGTTTATATATAGAATAACAGATATCCGGGAGTGAGTTACAGGCTGGAATCTAATCGAGGCGTTCGGGGTGTTTATATATAGAATAACAGATACCTGGGAGTGAGTTACAGGCTGGAATCTAATCGAGGGGTTCGGGGTGTTTATATATAGAATAACAGATACCCCGGGAGTGAGTTACAGGCTGGAATCTAATCGAGGGTTCGGGAGGGGTTTATATATAGAATAACAGATACCCGGGAGCGAATTACAGGCTGGAATCTAATCAAGGGGTTCGGGGGGTTTATATATAGAATAACAGATACCCGGGAGTGAGTTACAGGCTGGAATCTAATCGAGGGGTTCGGGGGGTTTATATATAGAATAACAGATACCCGGGAGTGAGTTACAGGCTGGAATCTAATCGAGGGGTTCGGGGGGTTTATATATAGAATAACAGATACCCGGGAGTGAGTTACAGGCTGGAATCTAATCGAGGGGTTCGGGGCGATTATATATAGAATATCAGATACCACGGGAGTGAGTTACAGGCTGGAATCTAATCGAGGGGTTCGGGGGGTTTATAGATAGAATAACGGATACCCGGGAGTGCGTTACAGGCTGGAATCTAATCGAGGGGTTCGGGGGGTTTATATATAGAATAACAGATACCCGGGAGTGCGTTACAGGTTGGAATCTAATCGAGGGGTTCGGGGGGGTTTATATATAGAATAACAGATACCCGGGAGTGAGTTACAGGCTGGAATCTAATCGAGGATTTCGGGGCGATTATATATAGAATATCAGATACCACGGGAGTGAGTTACAGGCTGGAATCTAATCGAGGGGTTTATATATAGAATAACAGATACCCGGGAGTGCGTTACAGGCTGGAATCTAATCGAGGGGTTCGGGGGTTTATATATAGAATATCAGATACCACGGGAGTGAGTTACTGGCTGGAATCTAATCGAGGGGTTCGGGGGGGGTTTATATATAGAATAACAGATACCCGGGAGTGAGTTACAGGCTGGAATCTAATCGAGGGGTTCGGGAGGTTTATATATAGAATAACAGATAACCGGGAGTGAGTTACAGGCTGGAATCTAATCGAGGGATTCGGGGCGTTTATATATAGAATAACAGATACCCGGGAGTGAGTTACAGACTGGAATCTAATCGAGGGGTTCGGGGGGGTTTATATATAGAATAACAGATACCCGGGAGTGAGTTACAGGTTGGAATCTAATCGAGGGATTCGGGGCGTTTATATATAGAATAACAGATACCCGGGAGTGAGTTACAGACTGGAATCTAATCGAGGGGTTCGGGGGGTTTATATATAGAATAACAGATATCCGGGAGTGAGTTACAGGCTGGAATCTAATCGAGGGGTTCGGGGGGTTTATATATAGAATAACAGATACCCGGGAGTGAGTTACAGGCTGGAATCTAATCGAGGGGTTCGGGGGGTTTATATATAGAATAACAGATACCCCGGGAGTGAGTTACAGGCTGGAATCTAAGCGAGGGGTTCAGGGGGTTTATATATAGAATACCAGATACCCGGGAATGAGTTACAGGCTGGAATCTAATCGAGGGGTTCGGGGGGTTTATATAAAGAATAACAGATACCCGGGAGTGAGTTACAGGCTGGAATCTAATCAAGGGGTTCAGGGAGTTTATATATAGAATAACAGATATCCGGGAGTGAGTTACAGGCTGGAATCTAATCGAGGCGTTCGGGGTGTTTATATATAGAATAACAGATACCTGGGAGTGAGTTGCAGGCTGGAATCTAATCGAGGGGTTCGGGGTGTTTATATATAGAATAACAGATACCCCGGGAGTGAGTTACAGGCTGGAATCTAATCGAGGGTTCGGGAGGGGTTTATATATAGAATAACAGATACCCGGGAGCGAATTACAGGCTGGAATCTAATCAAGGGGTTCGGGGGGTTTATATATAGAATAACAGATACCCGGGAGTGAGTTACAGGCTGGAATCTAATCGAGGGGTTCGGGGGGTTTATATATAGAATAACAGATACCCGGGAGTGAGTTACAGGCTGGAATCTAATCGAGGGGTTCGGGGGGTTTATATATAGAATAACAGATACCCGGGAGTGAGTTACAGGCTGGAATCTAATCGAGGGGTTCGGGGCGATTATATATAGAATATCAGATACCACGGGAGTGAGTTACAGGCTGGAATCTAATCGAGGGGTTCGGGGGGTTTATAGATAGAATAACGGATACCCGGGAGTGCGTTACAGGCTGGAATCTAATCGAGGGGTTCGGGGGGTTTATATATAGAATAACAGATACCCGGGAGTGCGTTACAGGTTGGAATCTAATCGAGGGGTTCGGGGGGGTTTATATATAGAATAACAGATACCCGGGAGTGAGTTACAGGCTGGAATCTAATCGAGGATTTCGGGGCGATTATATATAGAATATCAGATACCACGGGAGTGAGTTACAGGCTGGAATCTAATCGAGGGGTTTATATATAGAATAACAGATACCCGGGAGTGCGTTACAGGCTGGAATCTAATCGAGGGGTTCGGGGGTTTATATATAGAATATCAGATACCACGGGAGTGAGTTACTGGCTGGAATCTAATCGAGGGGTTCGGGGGGGGTTTATATATAGAATAACAGATACCCGGGAGTGAGTTACAGGCTGGAATCTAATCGAGGGGTTCGGGAGGTTTATATATAGAATAACAGATAACCGGGAGTGAGTTACAGGCTGGAATCTAATCGAGGGATTCGGGGCGTTTATATATAGAATAACAGATACCCGGGAGTGAGTTACAGACTGGAATCTAATCGAGGGGTTCGGGGGGGTTTATATATAGAATAACAGATACCCGGGAGTGAGTTACAGGTTGGAATCTAATCGAGGGATTCGGGGCGTTTATATATAGAATAACAGATACCCGGGAGTGAGTTACAGACTGGAATCTAATCGAGGGGTTCGGGGGGTTTATATATAGAATAACAGATATCCGGGAGTGAGTTACAGGCTGGAATCTAATCGAGGGGTTCGGGGGGTTTATATATAGAATAACAGATACCCGGGAGTGAGGTACAGGCTGGAATCTTATCGAGGAGTTCGGGGGTTTATATATAGAATAACAGATACCCGGGAGTGAGTTACAGGCTGGGATCTAATCGAGGGGTTCGGGGGGGTTTATATATAGAATAACAGATACCCGGGAGTGAGTTACAGGCTGGAATATAATCGAGGGGTTCAGGGGGTTTATATATAGAATAACAGATACCCGGGAGTGAGTTACAGGCTGGAATCTAATCGAGGGGTTCGGGGGGTTTATATATAGAATAACAGATACCCGGGAGTGAGTTGCAGGCTGGAATCTAATCGAGTGGCTCAGGGGTTTATATATAGAATAACAGATACCCGGGAGTGAGTTACAGGTTGGAATCTAATCGAGGGGTTCAGGGGGTTTATATATAGAATAACAGATACCCGGGAGTGAGTTACAGGCTGGAATCTAATCGAGGGGTTCGGGGGGCGATTATATATAGAATAACAGATACCCGGGAATGAGTTACAGGCTGGGATCTAATCGAGGGGTTCGGGGGGTTTATATATAGAATAACAGATACCCGGGAGTGAGTTACAGTCTGGAATCTAATCGAGGGGTTTGGGGGGTTTAAATATAGAATAACAGATACCCGGGAGTGAGTGACAGACTGGAATCTAATCTAGGGGTTCGGGGGGTTTATATCTAGAATAATAGATACCCTGGAGTGAGTTACAGGCTGGAATATAATCGAGGGGTTCGGGGGGTTGATATATATAGAATAACAGATACCCGGGAGTGAGTTACAGGCTGGAATCTAATCGAGGGGTTCGGGGGGGTTTATATATAGAATAACAGATACCCGGGAGTGAGTTACAGGCTGGAATATAATCGATGGGTTCGGGGGGTTTATATATAGAATAACAGATACCCGGGAGTGAGTTCCAGGCTGGAATCTAATCGAGGGGTTCGGGGGTTTTACATATTTTATAACAGATACCCGGGAGTGAGTTACAGGCTGGAATCTAATCGAGGGGTTCGAGGGGTTTATATATACAATAACAGATACCCGGGAGTGAGTTACAGACTGGAATCTAATCGAGGGGTTCGGGGGGTTTATATATAGAATAACAGATACCCGGGAGTGAGTTACAGACTGGAATCTAATCGAGGGGTTCGGGGGGTTTATATATAGAATAACAGATACCCGGGAGTGAGTTACAGACTGGAATCTAATCGAGGGGTTCGGGGGGTTTATGTATAGAATAACAGATATCCGGGAGTGAGTTACAGGCTGGAATCTAATCGAGGGGTTCGGGGGGTTTATATATAGAATAACAGATACCTGGGAGTGAGTTACTGGCTGGAATCTTATCGAGGGGTTCGGGGGGTTTATATATAGAATAACAGATACCCGGGAGTGAGTTACAGGCTGGGATCTAATCGAGGGGTTCGGGGGGGTTTATATATAGAATAACAGATACCTGGGATTGAGTTACAGGCTGGAATCTAATCGGGGGGTTCAGGGGGTTTATATATAGAATAACAGTTACCCGTGAGTGAGTTACAGGTTGGAATATAATCGAGGGGTTCAGAGGGTTTATATATAGAATAACAGATACCCGGGAGTGAGTTACAGGCTGGAATCTAATCAAGGGGTTCGCGGGGTTTATATATAGAATAACAGATACCCGGGAGTGAGTGACAGGCCGGAATCTAATCGAGGGGTTCAGGGGGTTTATATATAGAATAACAGATACCTTGGAGTGAGTTACAGACTGGAATCTAATCGGGGGGTTCAGGGGGTTTATATATAGAATAACAGATACCCGGGAGTGAGTTACAGGCTGGAATCTAATCGAGGGGTTCGGGGGGGTTTATATATAGAATAACAGATACCACGGGAGTGAGTTACAGGCTGGAATCTAATCGAGGGGTTCAGGGGGTTTATATATAGAATAACAGATACCCGGGAGTGAGTTACAGTCTGGAATCTAATCGGGGGTTTCAGGGGGGTTTATATATAGAATAACAGATACCCGGGAGTGAGTTACAGGTTGGAATCTAATCGAGGGGTTCGGTTTTTTTTTTTGAATAACAGATACCCGGGAGTGAGTTACAGGCTGGAATCTAATCGAGGGGTTCGGGGGTTTATATATAGAATAACAGATACCCGGGAATGAGTTACAGGCTGGAATCTAATCGAGGGGTTCGGGGGTTTATATTTAGAAAAGCAGATACCCGGGAGTGAGTTACAGGCTGGAATCTAATCGAGGGGTTCGGGGGGGGTTTTATATAGAATAACAGATACCCGGGAGTGAGTTACAGGTTGGAATCTAATCGAGGGGTTCGGGGGGTTTATATAGAGAATAACAGATATCCGGGAGTGAGTTACAGGCTGGAATCTAATCGAGGGGTTCGGGGGGTTTATATATAGAATAACAGATACCCGGGAGTGAGTTACAGGCTGGAATCTAATCGAGGGGTTCGGGGGTTTTACATTGATAATAACAGATACCCGGGAGTGAGTGAGTTCCAGGCTGGAATCTAATCGAGGGGTTCGGGGGGTTTATAGATAGAATAACGGATACCCGGGAGTGCGTTACAGGCTGGAATCTAATTGAGGGGTTCGGGGGGTTTATACATAGAATAACAGATGCCCGGGAGTGCGTTACAGGTTGGAATCTAATCGAGGGGTTCGGGGGGGGTTTATATATAGAATAACAGATACCCGGGAGTGAGTTACAGGCTGGAATCTAATCGAGGGGTTCGGGGCGATTATATATAGAATATCAGATACCACGGGAGTGAGTTACAGGCTGGAATCTAATCGAGGGGTTTATATATAGAATAACAGATACCTGGGAGTGCGTTACAGGCTGGAATCTAATCGAGGGGTTCGGGGGTTTATATATAGAATATCAGATACCACGGGAGTGAGTTACAGGCTGGAATCTAATCGAGGGGTTCGGGGGGGGTTTATATATAGAATAACAGATACCCGGGAGTGAGTTACAGGCTGGAATCTAATCGAGGGATTCGGGGCGTTTATATATAGAATAACAGATACCCGGGAGTGAGTTACAGACTGGAATCTAATCGAGGGGTTCGGGGGGTTTATATATAGAATAACAGATACCCGGGAGTGAGTTACAGGTTGGAATCTAATCGAGGGATTCGGGGCGTTTATATATAGGATAACAGATACCCGGGAGTGAGTTACAGACTGGAATCTAATCGAGGGGTTCGGGGGGTTTATATATAGAATAACAGATATCCGGGAGTGAGTTACAGGCTGGAATCTAATCGAGGGGTTCGGGGGGTTTATATATACAATAACAGATACCCGGGAGTGAGTTACAGGCTGGAATCTAATCGAGGGGTTCAGGGGGTTTATATATAGAATAACAGATACCCGGGAGTGAGTTACAGGCTGGAATCTAATCGAGGGGTTCGGGGGGTTTATATATAGAATAACAGATACCCGGGAGTGAGTTACAGGCTGGAATCTAATCGAGAGGTTTGGAGGGTTTATATATAGAATAACAGATACCTGGGAGTGAGTTACAGGCTGGAATCTAATCGAGGAGTTCGGGGGGTTTCTATACAGAATAACTGATACCCGGGAGTGAGTTTCAGGCTGGAATCTAATCGAAGGGTTCGGGGGGTTTATATATAGAACAACAGATACCCGGGAGTGAGTTACAGGCTGGAATCTAATCGAGGGGCTCGGGGGGTTTATATATAGAATAACAGATACCTGGGATTGAGTTACAGTCTGGAATCTAATTGAGGGGTTCGGGGGTTTATATCTAGAATAACGGATACCCGGGAGTGAGTTACAGGCTGGAATCTAATCGAGGGGTTCGGTGGGGTTTATGTATAGAATAACAGATACCCGGGAGTGAGTTACAGGCTGGAATCTAATCGAGGGGTTCAGGGGGTTTATATATCGAATAACAGATGCCCGGGAGTGAGTTACAGGTTGGAATATAATCGAGCGATTCAGGGCGGTTTATATATGGAATAACGGATACCTGCGAGTAAGTTGAAGGCTGGAATCTTGTCGAGGGGTTCAGGGGTTTATATATAGAATAACGGATACCCGGGAGTGAGTTACAGGCTGGAATCTAATCGAGGGGTTCAGGGGGTTTATATATAGAATAACCGATACCTGGGAGTGAGTTACAGGCTGGAATCTAATCGAGGGGTTCGGGGGGTTTATATATAGAATAACAGGTACCCGGGAGTGAATTACAGGCTGGAATCTAATCGAGGGGTTCGGGGGTTTATATATAGAATAACAGATACCCGGGAGTGAGTTACAGGCTGGAATCTAATCGAGGGGTTCGGGGGGTTTATATATAGAATAACAGATACCCGGGAGTGAGTTACAGGCTGGAATCTAATCGAGTGGTTCGGGGGTTTATATATAGAATAACAGATACCCGGGGAGTGAGTGACAGGCTGGAATCTAATCGAGGGGTTCGGGGGGTTTATATATAAAATAACAGATACCCGGGAGTGAGTTACAGGCTGGAATCTAATCGAGGGGTTTATATATAGAATAACAGATACCTGGGAGTGCGTTACAGGCTGGAATCTAATCGAGGGGTTCGGGGGTTTATATATAGAATATCAGATACCACGGGAGTGAGTTACAGGCTGGAATCTAATCGAGGGGTTCGGGGGGGGTTTATATATAGAATAACAGATACCCGGGAGTGAGTTACAGGCTGGAATCTAATCGAGGGATTCGGGGCGTTTATATATAGAATAACAGATACCCGGGAGTGAGTTACAGACTGGAATCTAATCGAGGGGTTCGGGGGGTTTATATATAGAATAACAGATACCCGGGAGTGAGTTACAGGTTGGAATCTAATCGAGGGATTCGGGGCGTTTATATATAGGATAACAGATACCCGGGAGTGAGTTACAGACTGGAATCTAATCGAGGGGTTCGGGGGGTTTATATATAGAATAACAGATATCCGGGAGTGAGTTACAGGCTGGAATCTAATCGAGGGGTTCGGGGGGTTTATATATACAATAACAGATACCCGGGAGTGAGTTACAGGCTGGAATCTAATCGAGGGGTTCAGGGGGTTTATATATAGAATAACAGATACCCGGGAGTGAGTTACAGGCTGGAATCTAATCGAGGGGTTCGGGGGGTTTATGTATAGAATAACAGATACCCGGGAGTGAGTTACAGGCTGGAATCTAATCGAGGGGTTCGGGGTTTTTTTTTGAATAACAGATACACAGGAGTGAGTGACAGGCTGGAATCTAATCGAGGGGTTCGGGGGGTTTATATATAGAATAACAGATACCCGGGAGTGAGTTACAGGCTGGAATCTAATCGAGAGGTTTGGAGGGTTTATATATAGAATAACAGATACCTGGGAGTGAGTTACAGGCTGGAATCTAATCTAGGGGTTCGGTGGGTTTATATATAGAATAACAGATACCCGGGAGTGAGTTACAGGCTGGAATCTAATCGAGGAGTTCGGGGGGTTTCTATACAGAATAACTGATACCCGGGAGTGAGTTTCAGGCTGGAATCTAATCGAGGGGCTCGGGGGGTTTATATATAGAATAACAGATACCTGGGATTGAGTTACAGTCTGGAATCTAATTGAGGGGTTCGGGGGTTTATATCTAGAATAACGGATACCCGGGAGTGAGTTACAGGCTGGAATCTAATCGAGGGGTTCGGTGGGGTTTATGTATAGAATAACAGATACCCGGGAGTGAGTTACAGGCTGGAATCTAATCGAGGGGTTCAGGGGGTTTATATATCGAATAACAGATGCCCGGGAGTGAGTTACAGGTTGGAATATAATCGAGCGATTCAGGGCGGTTTATATATGGAATAACGGATACCTGGGAGTAAGTTGAAGGCTGGAATCTTGTCGAGGGGTTCAGGGGTTTATATATAGAATAACGGATACCCGGGAGTGAGTTACAGGCTGGAATCTAATCGAGGGGTTCAGGGGGTTTATATATAGAATAACCGATACCTGGGAGTGAGTTACAGGCTGGAATCTAATCGAGGGGTTCGGGGGGTTTATATATAGAATAACAGGTACCCGGGAGTGAATTACAGGCTGGAATCTAATCGAGGGGTTCGGGGGTTTATATATAGAATAACAGATACCCGGGAGTGAGTTACAGGCTGGAATCTAATCGAGGGGTTCGGGGGGTTTATATATAGAATAACAGATACCCGGGAGTGAGTTACAGGCTGGAATCTAATCGAGTGGTTCGGGGGTTTATATATAGAATAACAGATACCCGGGGAGTGAGTGACAGGCTGGAATCTAATCGAGGGGTTCGGGGGGTTTATATATAAAATAACAGATACCCGGGAGTGAGTTACAGGCTCGAATCTAATCGAGGGGTTCGGGGGGTTATATATAGAATAACAGATACCCGGGAGTGAGTTACAGGCTGGAATCTAATCGAGGGGTTCGGGGGGTTTATATACAGAATAACAGATACCCGGGAATGAGTTACAGGCTGGAATCTAATCGAGGGGTTCGGGGGGGTTTATATATAGAATAACAGATACTCGGGAGTGAGTTACAGACTGGAATCTAATCGAGGGGTTCGGGGGGTTTATATATAGAATAACAGATACCCGGGAGTGAGTTACAGGCTGGAATCTAATCGTGTGGTTCTGGGGGGTTTATATATAGAATAACAGATACCCGGGAGTGAGTTACAGGCTGGAATCTAATCGAGGGGTTCGGAGGGTTTATATATAGAATAACAGATACCTGGGAGTGAGTTTCAGGCTGGAATCTAATCGAGGGGTTCGGGGGGTTTATATATAGAATAACAGATACCTGGGATTGAGTTACAGGCTGGAATCTAATCGAGGGGCTCGGGGGGTTTATATATAGAATAACAGATACCTGGGATTAAGTTACAGGCTGGAATCTAATCGAGGAGTTCGGGGGTTTACATCTCGAATAACGGATACCCGGGAGTGAGTTACAGGCTGGAATCTAATCGAAGGGTTCGGGGGGTTTATATATAGAATAACAGATACCCGGGAGTGAGTTACAGGCTGGAATCTAATTGTCGGGTTCGGGGGGTTTATATATAGAATAACAGATACCCAGGAGTGAGTTACAGACTGGAATCTAATCGAGGGGTTCGGGGGGTTATATATAGGATATCAGATACCCGGGAGTGAATTACAGGCTGGAATCTAATCGAGGGATTCGGAGGGGTTATATTTTCGAATAACAGATACCCGGGAGTGAGTTCCAGGCTGGAATCTAATCGAGGGGTTCGGGGTTTTTTTTTGAATAACAGATACTCGGAAGTGAGTTACAGGCTGGAATCTAATCGAGGGGTTCGGGGGTTTATATATAGAATAACAGATACCCGGGAGTGAGTTACAGATGGAATCTAATCGAGGGGTTCGGGGGGTTTATATATAGAATAACAGATACCCGGGAGTGAGTTACAGGCTGGAATCTAATCGAGGGGTTCGGGGGGTTTATATATAGAATAACAGATACCCGGGAGTGAGTTACAGGCTGGAATCTAATCGAGGGGTTCGGGGGGTTTATATATAGAATAACAGATACCCGGGAGTGAGTTACAGGCTGGAATCTAATCGAGGGGTTCGGGGGTTTATATATAGAATAACAGATACCCGGGAGTGAGTTACAGACTGGAATCTAATCGAGGGGTTCGGGGGGTTTATATATAGAATAACAGATACCTGGGATTGAGTTACAGGCTGGAATCTAATCGAGGGGCTCGGGGGGTTTATATATAGAATAACAGATACCTGGGATTAAGTTACAGGCTGGAATCTAATCGAGGGGTTCGGGGGTTTACATCTCGAATAACGGATACCCGGGAGTGAGTTACAGGCTGGAATCTAATCGAGGGGTTCGGGGGGTTTATATATAGAATAACCGATACCTGGGAGTGAGTTACAGGCTGGAATCTATTCGAGGTGTTCAGGGGGTTTATATATAGAATAACAGATACCCGGGAGTGAGTTACAGGCTGGAATCTAATCGAGGGGTTCGGGGTGTTTATATATAGAATAACAGATACCCAGGAGTGAGTTACAGGCAGGAATCTAATTGTCGGGTTCGGGGGGTTTATATATAGAATAACAGATACCCGGGAGTGAGTTACAGGCTGGAATCTAATCGAGGGGTTCAGGGTGTTTATATATAGAATAACAGATACCCGGGAGTGAGTTACAGGCTGGAATCTAATCGAGGGGTTCGGAGTGTTTATATATAGAATATCAGATACCCGGGAGTGAGTTACAGGCTGGAATCTAATCGAGGGGTTCGGGGGTTTATATATAGAATAACAGATACCCGGGAGTGAGTTACAGGCAGGAATCTAATCGAGGGATTCGGGGGTTTATATATAGAATAACAGATACCCCGGGAGTGAGTTACAGACTGGAATCTAATCGAGGGGTTCGGGGGTTTATATATAGAATAACAGATACCTGAGAGTGAGTTACAGGCTGGAATCTAATCGAGTGGTTCGGGGGTTTAGATATAGAATAACAGATACCCGGGGAGTGAGTGACAGGCTGGAATCTAATCGAGGGGTTCGGGGGGTTTATATATAGAATAACAGATACCCGGGAGTGAGTTACAGGCTAGAATCTAATCGAGGGGTTCGGGGGGTTTATATATGAAATAACAGATACCCGGGAGTGAGTTACAGGCTGGAATCTAATCGAGGGGTTCGGGGGGTATATATATAGAATAACAGATACCCGGGAGTGAGTTTCAGGCTGGAATCTAATTGAGGGGTTCGGAGGGTTTATATATAGAATAACAGATACCCGGGAGTGAGTTACAGGCTGGAATCTAATCGAGGGGTTCGGGGGGTTTATATACAGAATAACAGATACCCGGGAATGAGTTACAGGCTGGAATCTAATCGAGGGGTTCGGGGGGGTTTATATATAGAATAACAGATACTCGGGAGTGAGTTACAGACTGGAATCTAATCGAGGGGTTCGGGGGGTTTATATATAGAATAACAGATACCCGGGAGTGAGTTACAGGCTGGAATCTAATCGTGTGGTTCAGGGGGTTTATATATAGAATAACAGATACCCGCGAGTGAGTTACAGGCTGGAATCTAATCGAGGGGTTCGGGGGGTATATATATAGAATAACAGATACCCGGGAGTGAGTTTCAGGCTGGAATCTAATTGAGGGGTTCTGAGGGTTAATATATAGAATAACAGATACCCGGGAGTGAGTTACAGGCTGGAATCTAATCGAGGGGTTCGGGGGGTTTATATACAGAATAACAGATACCCGGGAATGAGTTACAGGCTGGAATCTAATCGAGGGGTTCGGGGGGGTTTATATATAGAATAACAGATACTCGGGAGTGAGTTACAGACAGGAATCTAATGGAGGGGTTCGGGAGGTTTATATATAGAATAACAGATACCCGGGAGTGAGTTACAGGCTGGAATCTAATCGAGGGGTTCGGGGGGTTTATATATAGAATAACAGATACCCGGGAATCAGTTACAGGCTGGAATCTAATCGAGGGGTTCGGGGGGTTTATATATAGAATAACAGATACCCGGGGAGTGAGTTACAGGCTGGAATCTAATCGAGGGGTTTGGGGGCTATATATATAGAATAACAGATACCCGGGAGTGAGTTTCAGGCTGGAATCTAATCGAGGGGTTCGGGGGGTTTATATATAGAATAACAGATACCCGGGAGTGAGTTGCAGGCTGGAATCTAATCGAGGGGTTCGGGGTGTTTATATATAGAATAACAGATACCTGGGAATGAGTTACAGGCTGGAATCTAATCGAGGGGTTCGGGGGTTTATATATAGAATAACAGATACCCCGGGAGTGAGTTACAGGCTGGAATCTAATCGAGGGGTTCGGGGGTTTATATATAGAATAACAGATACCCGGGAGTGAGTTACAGGCAGGAATCTAATCGAGGGGTTCGGGGGTTTACATATAGAATAACAGATACCCCGGGAGTGAGTTACAGACTGGAATCTAATCGAGGGGTTCGGGGGTTTATATATAGAATAACAGATACCTGAGAGTGAGTTACAGGCTGGAATCTAATCGAGTGGTTCGGGGGTTTATATATAGAATAACAGATACCCGGGGAGTGAGTGACAGGCTGGAATCTAATCGAGGGGTTCGGGGGGTTTATATTTCGAATAACAGATACCCGGGGAGTGAGTGACAGGCTGGAATCTAATCGAGGGGTTCGGGGGGTTTATATATAGAATAACAGATACCCGGGAGTGAGTTACAGGCTGGAATCTAATCGAGGGGTTCGGGGTTTTTTTTTGAATAACAGATACACAGGAGTGAGTGACAGGCTGGAATCTAATCGAGGGGTTCGGGGGGTTTATATATAGAATAACAGATACCCGGGAGTGAGTTACAGGCTGGAATCTAATCGAGGGGTTTGGAGGGTTTATATATAGAATAACAGATACCTGGGAGTGAGTTACAGGCTGGAATCTAATCGAGGAGTTCGGGGGGTTTATATACAGAATAACAGATACAGGGAGTGAGTTTCAGGCTGGAATTTAATCGAAGGGTTCGGGGGGTTTATATATAGAATAACAGATACCCGGGAGTGAGTTACAGGCTGGAATCTAATCGAGGGGCTCGGGGGGTTTATATATAGAATAACAGATACCTGGGATTGAGTTACAGTCTGGAATCTAATTGAGGGGTTCGGGGGTTTATATCTAGAATAACGGATACCCGGGAGTGAGTTACAGGCTGGAATCTAATCGAGGGGTTCGGTGGGGTTTATGTATAGAATAACAGATACCCGGGAGTGAGTTACAGGCTGGAATCTAATTGAGGGGTTCAGGGGGTTTATATATCGAATAACAGATACCCGGGAGTGAGTTACAGGTTGGAATATAATCGAGCGATTCAGGGCGGTTTATATATGGAATAACGGATACCTGGGAGTAAGTTGAAGGCTGGAATCTTATCGAGGGGTTCAGGGGTTTATATATAGAATAACGGATACCCGGGAGTGAGTTACAGTCTGGAATCTAATCGAGGGGTTCAGGGGGTTTATATATAGAATAACCGATACCTGGGAGTGAGTTACAGGCTGGAATCTAATCGAGGGGTTCGGGGGGTTTATATATAGAATAACAGGTACCCGGGAGTGAATTACAGGCTGGAATCTAATCGAGGGGTTCGGGGGTTTATATATAGAATAACAGATACCCGGGAGTGAGTTACAGGCTGGAATCTAATCGAGGGGTTCGGGGGGTTTATATATAGAATAACAGATACCCGGGAGTGAGTTACAGGCTGGAATCTAATCGGGTGGTTCGGGGGTTTATGTATGGAATAACAGATACCCGGGGAGTGAGTGACAGGCTGGAATCTAATCGAGGGGTTCGGGGGGTTTATATATAAAATAACAGATACCCGGGAGTGAGTTACAGGCTCGAATCTAATCGAGGGGTTCGGGGGGTTTATATATAGAATAACAGATACCCGGGAGTGAGTTACAGGCTGGAATCTAATCGTGTGGTTCGGGGGGTTTATATATAGAATAACAGATACCCGGGAGTGAGTTACAGGCTGGAATCTAATCGAGGGGTTCGGAGGGTTTATTTATAGAATAACAGATACCTGGGAGTGAGTTTCAGGCTGGAATCTAATCGAGGGGTTCGGGGGGTTTATCTATAGAATAACAGATACCTGGGATTGAGTTACAGGCTGGAATCTAATCGAGGGGCTCGGGGGGTTTATATATAGAATAACAGATACCTGGGATTAAGTTACAGGCTGGAATCTAATCGAGGGGTTCGGGGGTTTACATCTCGAATAACGGATACCCGGGAGTGAGTTACAGGCTGGAATCTAATCGAGGGGTTCGGAGGGTTTATATATAGAATAACAGATACCTGGGAGTGAGTTACAGGCTGGAATCTAATCGAGGGGTTCGGGGGTTTTTTTTGAATAACAGATACTCGGAAGTGAGTTACAGGCTGGAATCTAATCGAGGGGTTCGGGGGTTTATATATAGAATAACAGATACCCGGGAGTGAGTTACAGGCTGGAATCTAATCGAGGGGTTCGGGGGGTTTATATATAGAATAACAGATACCTGGGAATTAGTTACAGGCTGGAATCTAATCGAGGGGTTCGGGGGGTTTATATATAGAATAACAGATACCCGGGAGTGAGTTACAGGCTGGAATCTAATCGAGGGGTTCGGGGGGGTTTATATATAGAATAACAGATACCCGGGAGTGAGTTACAGGCTGGAATCTAATCGAGGGGTTCGGGGGGTTTATATATAGAATAACAGATACCCCGGGAGTGAGTGAGAGGCTGGAATCTAATCGAGGGGTTCGGGGGTTTTTTCTATAGAATAACAGATACCCGGGAGTGAGTTACAGACTGGAATCTAATCGAGGGGTTCGGGGGATTTATATATAGAATAACAGATACCTGGGATTGAGTTGCAGGCTGGAATCTAATCGAGGGGTTCGGGGGGTTTATATATAGAATAACAGATACCCGGGAGTGAGTTACAGGTTGGAATATAATCGAGCGATTCAGGGCGGTTTATATATGGAATAACGGATACCTGGGAGTAAGTTGAAGGCTGGAATCTTATCGAGGGGTTCAGGGGTTTATATATAGAATAACCGATACCCGGGAGTGAGTTACAGTCTGGAATCTAATCGAGGGGTTCAGGGGGTTTATATATAGAATAACCGATACCTGGGAGTGAGTTACAGGCTGGAATCTAATCGAGGGGTTCGGGGGGTTTATATATAGAATAACAGGTACCCGGGAGTGAATTACAGGCTGGAATCTAATCGAGGGGTTCGGGGGTTTATATATAGAATAACAGATACCCGGGAGTGAGTTACAGGCTGGAATCTAATTGAGGGGTTCAGGGGGTTTATATATAGAATAACAGATACCCGGGAGTGAGTTACAGGCTGGATTCTAATCGAGGGGTTCGGGGGGTTTATATATAGAATGACAGATACCCCGGGAGTGAGTTACAGGCTGGAATCTAATCGAGGGGTTATATATAGAATACCAGATACCTGGGAATGAGTTACAGACTGGATTCTAATCGAGGGGTTCGGGGGGTTTATATATAGAATAACAGATACCCGGGAGTGAGTTACAGGCTGGAATCTAATCGAGGGGTTCGGTGGGGTTTATGTATAGAATAACAGATACCCGGGAGTGAGTTACAGGCTGGAATCTAATCGAGGGGTTCAGGGGGTTTATATATCGAATAACAGATACCCGGGAGTGAGTTACAGGTTGGAATATAATCGAGCGATTCAGGGCGGTTTATATATGGAATAACGGATACCTGGGAGTAAGTTGAAGGCTGGAATCTTATCGAGGGGTTCAGGGGTTTATATATAGAATAACCGATACCCGGGAGTGAGTTACAGTCTGGAATCTAATCGAGGGGTTCAGGGGGTTTATATATAGAATAACCGATACCTGGGAGTGAGTTACAGGCTGGAATCTAATCGAGGGGTTCGGGGGGTTTATATATAGAATAACAGGTACCCGGGAGTGAATTACAGGCTGGAATCTAATCGAGGGGTTCGGGGGTTTATATATAGAATAACAGATACCCGGGAGTGAGTTACAGGCTGGAATCTAATTGAGGGGTTCAGGGGGTTTATATATAGAATAACAGATACCCGGGAGTGAGTTACAGGCTGGATTCTAATCGAGGGGTTCGGGGGGTTTATATATAGAATGACAGATACCCCGGGAGTGAGTTACAGGCTGGAATCTAATCGAGGGGTTATATATAGAATACCAGATACCTGGGAATGAGTTACAGACTGGATTCTAATCGAGGGGTTCGGGGGGTTTATATATAGAATAACAGATAACCGGGAGTGAGTTACAGGCTGGAATCTAATCGAGGGGTTCAGGGGGTTTATAAATAGAATAACAGATACCCGGGAGTGAGTTACAGGCTGGAATCTAATCGAGGGGTTCGGGGGGTTTATATATAGAATAACAGATACCCCGGGAGTGAGTTACAGGCTGGAATCTAAGCGAGGGGTTCAGGGGGTTTATATATAGAATACCAGATACCCGGGAATGAGTTACAGGCTGGAATCTAATCGAGGGGTTCGGGGGGTTTATATAAAGAATAACAGATACCCGGGAGTGAGTTACAGGCTGGAATCTAATCAAGGGGTTCAGGGGGTTTATATATAGAATAACAGATATCCGGGAGTGAGTTACAGGCTGGAATCTAATCGAGGGGTTCGGGGTGTTTATATATAGAATAACAGATACCTGGGAGTGAGTTACAGGCTGGAATCTAATCGAGGGGTTCGGGGTGTTTATATATAGAATAACAGATACCCGGGAGTGAGTTACAGGCTGGAATCTAATCGAGGGTTCGGGAGGGGTTTATATATAGAATAACAGATACCCGGGAGTGAGTTACAGGCTGGAATCTAATCAAGGGGTTCGGGGGGTTTATATATAGAATAACAGATACCCGGGAGTGAGTTACAGGCTGGAATCTAATCGAGGGGTTCGGGGGGTTTATATATAGAATAACAGATACCCGGGAGTGAGTTACAGGCTGGAATCTAATCGAGGGGTTCGGGGGGTTTATATATAGAATAACAGATACCCGGGAGTGAGTTACAGGCTGGAATCTAATCGAGGGGTTCGGGGCGATTATATATAGAATATCAGATACCACGGGAGTGAGTTACAGGCTGGAATCTAATCGAGGGGTTCGGGGGGTTTATAGATAGAATAACGGATACCCGGGAGTGCGTTACAGGCTGGAATCTAATCGAGGGGTTCGGGGGGTTTATATATAGAATAACAGATACCCGGGAGTGCGTTACAGGTTGGAATCTAATCGAGGGGTTCGGGGGGGTTTATATATAGAATAACAGATACACGGGAGTGAGTTACAGGCTGGAATCTAATCGAGGAGTTCGGGGCGATTATATATAGAATATCAGATACCACGGGAGTGAGTTACAGGCTGGAATCTAATCGAGGGGTTTATATATAGAATAACAGATAACCGGGAGTGCGTTACAGGCTGGAATCTAATCGAGGGGTTCGGGGGTTTATATATAGAATATCAGATACCACGGGAGTGAGTTACTGGCTGGAATCTAATCGAGGGGTTCGGGGGGGGTTTATATATAGAATAACAGATACCCGGGAGTGAGTTACAGGCTGGAATCTAATCGAGGGGTTCGGGGGGGTTTATATATAGAATAACAGATACCCGGGAGTGAGTTACAGGTTGGAATCTAATCGAGGGATTCGGGGCGTTTATATATAGAATAACAGATACCCGGGAGTGAGTTACAGACTGGAATCTAATCGAGGGGTTCGGGGGGTTTATATATAGAATAACAGATATCCGGGAGTGAGTTACAGGCTGGAATCTAATCGAGGGGTTCGGGGGGTTTATATATAGAATAACAGATACCCGGGAGTGAGGTACAGGCTGGAATCTTATCGAGGAGTTCGGGGGTTTATATATAGAATAACAGATACCCGGGAGTGAGTTACAGGCTGGGATCTAATCGAGGGGTTCGGGGGGGTTTATGTATAGAATAACAGATACCCGGGAGTGAGTTACAGGCTGGAATATAATCGAGGGGTTCAGGGGGTTTATATATAGAATAACAGATACCCGGGAGTGAGTTGCAGGCTGGAATCTAATCGAGTGGCTCAGGGGTTTATATATAGAATAACAGATACCCGGGAGTAAGTTACAGGTTGGAATCTAATCGAGGGGTTCAGGGGGTTTATATATAGAATAACAGATACCCGGGAGTAAGTTACAGGTTGGAATCTAATCGAGGGGTTCAGGGGGTTTATATATAGAATAACAGATACCCGGGAGTGAGTTACAGGCTGGAATCTAATCGAGGGGTTCGGGGGGCGATTATATATAGAATAACAGATACCCGGGAATGAGTTACAGGCTGGGATCTAATCGAGGGGTTCGGGGGGTTTATATATAGAATAACAGATACCCGGGAGTGAGTTACAGTCTGGAATCTAATCGAGGGGTTCGGGGGGTTTAAATATAGAATAACAGATACCCGGGAGTGAGTGACAGACTGGAATCTAATCTAGGGGTTCGGGGGGTTTATATCTAGAATAATAGATACCCTGGAGTGAGTTACAGGCTGGAATATAATCGAGGGGTTCGGGGGGTTGATATATATAGAATAACAGATACCCGGGAGTGAGTTACAGGCTGGAATCTAATCGAGGGGTTCGGGTGGGTTTATATATAGAATAACAGATACCCGGGAGTGAGTTACAGGCTGGAATCTAATCGAGGGGTTCGGGGGGTTTATATATAGAATAACAGATACCCGGGAGTGAGTTACAGGCTGGAATATAATCGATGGGTTCGGGGGGTTTATATATAGAATAACAGATACCCGGGAGTGAGTTCCAGGCTGGAATCTAATCGAGGGGTTCGGGGGTTTTACATATTTTATAACAGATACCCGGGAGTGAGTTACAGGCTGGAATCTAATCGAGGGGTTCGAGGGGTTTATATATACAATAACAGATACCCGGGAGTGAGTTACAGACTGGAATCTAATCGAGGGGTTCGGGGGGTTTATATATAGAATAACAGATACCCGGGAGTGAGTTACAGACTGGAATCTAATCGAGGGGTTCGGGGGGTTTATATATAGAATAACAGATACCCGGGAGTGAGTTACAGGCTGGAATCTAATCGAGGGGTTCGGGGGGTTTATATATAGAATAACAGATACCCGGGAGTGAGTTACTGGCTGGAATCTTATCGAGGGGTTCATATATAGAATAACAGATATCCGGGAGTGAGTTACAGGCTGGAATCTAATCGAGGGGTTCGGGGGGTTTATATATAGAATAACAGATACCTGGGAGTGAGTTACTGGCTGGAATCTTATCGAGGGGTACGGGGGGTTTATATATAGAATAACAGATACCCGGGAGTGAGTTACAGGCTGGGATCTAATCGAGGGGTTCGGGGGGGTTTATATATAGAATAACAGATACCTGGGATTGAGTTACAGGCTGGAATCTAATCGGGGGGTTCAGGGGGTTTATATATAGAATAACAGTTACCCGTGAGTGAGTTACAGGTTGGACTATAATCGAGGGGTTCAGAGGGTTTATATATAGAATAACAGATACCCGGGAGTGAGTTACAGGCTGGAATCTAATCAAGGGGTTCGCGGGGTTTATATATAGAATAACAGATACCCGGGAGTGAGTGACAGGCCGGAATCTAATCGAGGGGTTCAGGGGGTTTATATATAGAATAACAGATACCCGGGAGTGAGTTACAGGCTGGAATCTAATCGGGGGGTTCGGGGGGTTTATATATAGAATAACAGATACCTTGGAGTGAGTTACAGACTGGAATCTAATCGGGGGGTTCAGGGGGTTTATATATAGAATAACAGATACCCGGGAGTGAGTTACAGGCTGGAATCTAATCGAGGGGTTCGGGGGGGTTTATATATAGAATAACAGATACCACGGGAGTGAGTTACAGGCTGGAATCTAATCGAGGGGTTCAGGGGGTTTATATATAGAATAACAGATACCCGGGAGTGAGTTACAGTCTGGAATCTAATCGGGGGGTTCAGGGGGGTTTATATATAGAATAACAGATACCCGGGAGTGAGTTACAGGTTGGAATCTAATCGAGGGGTTCGGTTTTTTTTTTTGAATAACAGATACCCGGGAGTGAGTTACAGGCTGGAATCTAATCGAGGGGTTCGGGGGTTTATATATAGAATAACAGATACCCGGGAATGAGTTACAGGCTGGAATCTAATCGAGGGGTTCGGGGGTTTATATTTAGAATAACAGATACCCGGGAGTGAGTTACAGGCTGGAATCTAATCGAGGGGTTCGGGGGGGTTTTTATATAGAATAACAGATACCCGGGAGTGAGTTACAGGTTGGAATCTAATCGAGGGGTTCGGGGGGTTTATATATAGAATAACAGATACCCGGGAGTGAGTTACAGGCTGGAATCTAATCGAGGGGTTCGGGGTGTTTATATATAGAATAACAGATACCCGGGAGTGAGTTACAGGCTGGAATCTAATCGAGGGGTTCGGGGGGTTTATATATAGAATAACAGATACCCGGGAGTGAGTTACAGGCTGGAATCTGATCGAGGGGTTCGGGGGTTTATATATAGAATAACAGATATCCGGGAGTGAGTTACAGGCTGGAATCTAATCGATGGGTTCGGGGGTTTTACATTGATAATAACAGATACCCGGGAGTGAGTGAGTTCCAGGCTGGAATCTAATCGAGGGGTTCGGGGGGTTTATAGATAGAATAACGGATACCCGGGAGTGCGTTACAGGCTGGAATCTAATCGAGGGGTTCGGGGGGTTTATACATAGAATAACAGATGCCCGGGAGTGCGTTACAGGTTGGAATCTAATCGAGGGGTTCGGGGGGGTTTATATATAGAATAACAGATACCCGGGAGTGAGTTACAGGCTGGAATCTAATCGAGGGGTTCGGGGCGATTATATATAGAATATCAGATACCACGGGAGTGAGTTACAGGCTGGAATCTAATCGAGGGGTTTATATATAGAATAACAGATACCCGGGAGTGCGTTACAGGCTGGAATCTAATCGAGGGGTTCGGGGGTTTATATATAGAATATCAGATACCACGGGAGTGAGTTACAGGCTGGAATCTAATCGAGGGGTTCGGGAGGGGTTTATATATAGAATAACAGATACCCGGGAGTGAGTTACAGGCTGGAATCTAATCGAGGGGTTCGGGAGGTTTATATATAGAATAACAGATACCCGGGAGTGAGTTACAGGCTGGAATCTAATCGAGGGATTCGGGGCGTTTATATATAGAATAACAGATACCCGGGAGTGAGTTACAGACTGGAATCTAATCGAGGGGTTCGGGGGGTTTATATATAGAATAACAGATACCCGGGAGTGAGTTACAGGTTGGAATCTAATCGAGGGATTCGGGGCGTTTATATATAGAATAACAGATACCCGGGAGTGAGTTACAGACTGGAATCTAATCGAGGGGTTCGGGGGGTTTATATATAGAATAACAGATATCCGGGAGTGAGTTACAGGCTGGAATCTAATCGAGGGGTTCGGGGGGTTTATATATACAATAACAGATACCCGGGAGTGAGTTACAGGCTGGAATCTAATCGAGGGGTTCAGGGGGTTTATATATAGAATAACAGATACCCGGGAGTGAGTTACAGGCTGGAATCTAATCGAGGGGTTTGGGGGGTTTATATATAGAATAACAGATACCCGGGAGTGAGTTACAGGCTGGAATCTAATCGAGGGGTTCGGGGTTTTTTTTTGAATAACAGATACACAGGAGTGAGTGACAGGCTGGAATCTAATCGAGGGGTTCGGGGGGTTTATATATAGAATAACAGATACCCGGGAGTGAGTTACAGGCTGGAATCTAATCGAGGGGTTTGGAGGGTTTATATATAGTATAACAGATACCTGGGAGTGAGTTACAGGCTGGAATCTAATCGAGGAGTTCGGGGGGTTTCTATACAGAATAACAGATACCCGGGAGTGAGTTTCAGGCTGGAATCTAATCGAAGGGTTCGGGGGGTTTATATATAGAATAACAGATACCCGGGAGTGAGTTACAGGCTGGAATCTAATCGAGGGGCTCGGGGGGTTTATATATAGAATAACAGATACCTGGGATTGAGTTACAGTCTGGAATCTAATTGAGGGGTTCGGGGGTTTATATCTAGAATAACGGATACCCGGGAGTGAGTTACAGGCTGGAATCTAATCGAGGGGTTCGGTGGGGTTTATGTATAGAATAACAGATACCCGGGAGTGAGTTACAGGCTGGAATCTAATCGAGGGGTTCAGGGGGTTTATATATCGAATAACAGATACCCGGGAGTGAGTTACAGGTTGGAATATAATCGAGCGATTCAGGGCGGTTTATATATGGAATAACGGATACCTGGGAGTAAGTTGAAGGCTGGAATCTTATCGAGGGGTTCAGGGGTTTATATATAGAATAACGGATACCCGGGAGTGAGTTACAGGCTGGAATCTAATCGAGGGGTTCAGGGGGTTTATATATAGAATAACCGATACCTGGGAGTGAGTTACAGGCTGGAATCTAATCGAGGGGTTCGGGGGGTTTATATATAGAATAACAGGTACCCGGGAGTGAATTACAGGCTGGAATCTAATCGAGGGGTTCGGGGGTTTATATATAGAATAACAGATACCCGGGAGTGAGTTACAGGCTGGAATCTAATCGAGGGGTTCGGGGGGTTTATATATAGAATAACAGGTACCCGGGAGTGAATTACAGGCTGGAATCTAATCGAGGGGTTCAGGGGGTTTATATATAGAATAACCGATACCTGGGATTGAGTTGCAGGCTGGAATCTAATCGAGGGGTTCGGGGGGTTTATATATAGAATAACAGATACCCGGGAGTGAGTTACAGGCTGGAATCTAATCGAGTGGTTCGGGGGGTTTATATATAGAATAACAGATACCCGGGAGTGAGTTACAGGCTGGAATCTAATCGAGGGGCTCGGGGGGTTTATGTATAGAATAACAGATACCTGGGATTGAGTTACAGTCTGGAATCTAATTGAGGGGTTCGGGGGTTTATATCTAGAATAACGGATACCCGGGAGTGAGTTACAGGCTGGAATCTAATCGAGGGGTTCGGTGGGGTTTATGTATAGAATAACAGATACCCGGGAGTGAGTTACAGGCTGGAATCTAATCGAGGGGTTCAGGGGGTTTATATATCGAATAACAGATACCCGGGAGTGAGTTACAGGTTGGAATATAATCGAGCGATTCAGGGCGGTTTATATATGGAATAACGGATACCTGGGAGTAAGTTGAAGGCTGGAATCTTATCGAGGGGTTCAGGGGTTTATATATAGAATAACCGATACCCGGGAGTGAGTTACAGTCTGGAATCTAATCGAGGGGTTCAGGGGGTTTATATATAGAATAACCGATACCTGGGAGTGAGTTACAGGCTGGAATCTAATCGAGGGGTTCGGGGGGTTTATATATAGAATAACAGGTACCCGGGAGTGAATTACAGGCTGGAATCTAATCGAGGGGTTCGGGGGTTTATATATAGAATAACAGATACCCGGGAGTGAGTTACAGGCTGGAATCTAATTGAGGGGTTCAGGGGGTTTATTTCTAGAATAACAGATACCCGGGAGTGAGTTACAGGCTGGATTCTAATCGAGGGGTTCGGGGGGTTTATATATAGAATGACAGATACCCCGGGAGTGAGTTACAGGCTGGAATCTAATCGAGGGGTTATATATAGAATACCAGATACCTGGGAATGAGTTACAGACTGGATTCTAATCGAGGGGTTCGGGGGGTTTATATATAGAATAACAGATAACCGGGAGTGAGTTACAGGCTGGAATCTAATCGAGGGGTTCAGGGGGTTTATAAATAGAATAACAGATACCCGGGAATGAGTTACAGGCTGGAATCTAATCGAGGGGTTCGGGGGGTTTATATAAAGAATAACAGATACCCGGGAGTGAGTTACAGGCTGGAATCTAATCGAGGGGTTCGGGGTGTTTATATATAGAATAACAGATACCCGGGAGTGAGTTACAGGCTGGAATCTAATCGAGGGTTCGGGAGGGGTTTATATATAGAATAACAGATACCCGGGAGCGAATTACAGGCTGGAATCTAATCAAGGGGTTCGGGGGGTTTATATATAGAATAACAGATACCCGGGAGTGAGTTACAGGCTGGAATCTAATCGAGGGGTTCGGGGCGATTATATATAGAATATCAGATACCACGGGAGTGAGTTACAGGCTGGAATCTAATCGAGGGGTTCGGGGGGTTTATCGATAGAATAACGGATACCCGGGAGTGCGTTACAGGCTGGAATCTAATCGAGGGGTTCGGGGGGTTTATATATAGAATAACAGATACCCGGGAGTGCGTTACAGGTTGGAATCTAATCGAGGGGTTTGGGGGGGTTTATATATAGAATAACAGATACCCGGGAGTGAGTTACAGGCTGGAATCTAATCGAGGAGTTCGGGGCGATTATATATAGAATATCAGATACCACGGGTGTGAGTTACAGGCTGGAATCTAATCGAGGGGTTTATATATAGAATAACAGATACCCGGGAGTGCGTTACAGGCTGGAATCTAATCGAGGGGTTCGGGGGTTTATATATAGAATATCAGATACCACGGGAGTGAGTTACTGGCTGGAATCTAATCGAGGGGTTCGGGGGGGGTTTATATATAGAATAACAGATACCCGGGAGTGCGTTACAGGCTGGAATCTAATCGAGGGGTTCGGGGGTTTATATATAGAATATCAGATACCACGGGAGTGAGTTACTGGCTGGAATCTAATCGAGGGGTTCGGGGGGGGTTTATATATAGAATAACAGATACCCGGGAGTGAGTTACAGGCTGGAATCTAATCGAGGGGTTCAGGGGGTTTATATCTAGAATAACAGATACCCGGGAGTGAGTTACAGGCTGGAATCTAATCGAGGGGTTCGGGGGGTTTATATATAGAATAACAGATACCCGGGAGTGAGTTACAGACTGGAATCTAATCGAGGGGTTCGGGGGGGTTTATATATAGAATAACAGATACCCGGGAGTGAGTTACAGGTTGGAATCTAATCGAGGGATTCGGGGCGTTTATATATAGAATAACAGATACCCGGGAGTGAGTTACAGACTGGAATCTAATCGAGGGGTTCGGGGGGTTTATATATAGAATAACAGATATCCGGGAGTGAGTTACAGGCTGGAATCTAATCGAGGGGTTCGGGGGGTTTATATATAGAATAACAGATACCCGGGAGTGAGGTACAGGCTGGAATCTTATCGAGGAGTTCGGGGGTTTATATATAGAATAACAGATACCCGGGAGTGAGTTACAGGCTGGGATCTAATCGAGGGGTTCGGGGGGGTTTATATATAGAATAACAGATACCCGGGAGTGAGTTACAGGCTGGAATATAATCGAGGGGTTCAGGGGGTTTATATATAGAATAACAGATACCCGGGAGTGAGTTACAGACTGGAATCTAATCGAGTGGCTCAGGGGTTTATATATAGAATAACAGATACCCGGGAGTGAGTTACAGGTTGGAATCTAATCGAGGGGTTCAGGGGGTTTATATATAGAATAACAGATACCCGGGAGTGAGTTACAGGCTGGAATCTAATCGAGTGGCTCAGGGGTTTATATATAGAATAACAGATACCCGGGAGTGAGTTACAGGTTGGAATCTAATCGAGGGGTTCAGGGGGTTTATATATAGAATAACAGATACCCGGGAGTGAGTTACAGGCTGGAATCTAATCGAGGGGTTCGGGGGGCGATTATATATAGAATAACAGATACCCGGGAATGAGTTACAGGCTGGGATCTAATCGAGGGGTTCGGGGGGTTTATATATAGAATAACAGATACCCGGGAGTGAGTTACAGTCTGGAATCTAATCGAGGGGTTCGGGGGGTTTAAATATAGAATAACAGATACCCGGGAGTGAGTGACAGACTGGAATCTAATCTAGGGGTTCGGGGGGTTTATATCTAGAATAATAGATACCCTGGAGTGAGTTACAGGCTGGAATATAATCGAGGGGTTCGGGGGGGTTTATATATAGAATAACAGATACCCGGGAGTGAGTTACAGGCTGGAATATAATCGATGGGTTCGGGGGGTTTATATATAGAATAACAGATACCCGGGAGTGAGTTCCAGGCTGGAATCTAATCGAGGGGTTCGGGGGTTTTACATATTTTATATCAGATACCCGGGAGTGAGTTACAGGCTGGAATCTAATCGAGGGGTTCGAGGGGTTTATATATACAATAACAGATACCCGTGAGTGAGTTACAGGTTGGAATCTAATCGAGGGGTTCGGGGGGTTTATATATAGAATAACAGATACCCGGGAGTGAGTTACAGACTGGAATCTAATCGAGGGGTTCGGGGGGTTTATATATAGAATAACAGATACCCGGGAGTGAGTTACAGACTGGAATCTAATCGAGGGGTTCGGGGGGTTTATATATAGAATAACAGATATCCGGGAGTGAGTTACAGGCTGGAATCTAATCGAGGGGTTCGGGGGGGTTTATATATAGAATAACAGATACCTGGGAGTGAGTTACTGGCTGGAATCTTATCGAGGGGTTCGGGGGGTTTATATATAGAATAACAGATACCCGGGAGTGAGTTACAGGCTGGGATCTAATCGAGGGGTTCGGGGGGGTTTATATATAGAATAACAGATACCTGGGATTGAGTTACAGGCTGGAATCTAATCGGGGGGTTCAGGGGGTTTATATATAGAATAACAGTTACCCGTGAGTGAGTTACAGGTTGGAATATAATCGAGGGGTTCAGAGGGTTTATATATAGAATAACAGATACCCGGGAGTGAGTTACAGGCTGGAATCTAATCAAGGGGTTCGCGGGGTTTATATATAGAATAACAGATACCCGGGAGTGAGTGACAGGCCGGAATCTAATCGAGGGGTTCAGGGAGTTTATATATAGAATAACAGATACCCGGGAGTGAGTTACAGGCTGGAATCTAATCGGGGGGTTCGGGGGGTTTATATATAGAATAACAGATACCTTGGAGTGAGTTACAGACTGGAATCTAATCGGGGGGTTCAGGGGGTTTATATATAGAATAACAGATACCCGGGAGTGAGTTACAGGCTGGAATCTAATCGAGGGGTTCGGGGGGGTTTATATATAGAATAACAGATACCACGGGAGTGAGTTACAGGCTGGAATCTAATCGAGGGGTTCAGGGGGTTTATATATAGAATAACAGATACCCGGGAGTGAGTTACAGTCTGGAATCTAATCGGGGGGTTCAGGGGGGTTTATATATAGAATAACAGATACCCGGGAGTGAGTTACAGGTTGGAATCTAATCGAGGGGTTCGGTTTTTTTTTTTGAATAACAGATACCCGGGAGTGAGTTACAGGCTGGAATCTAATCGAGGGGTTCGGGGGTTTATATATAGAATAACAGATACCCGGGAATGAGTTACAGGCTGGAATCTAATCGAGGGGTTCGGGGGTTTCTATTTAGAATAACAGATACCCGGGAGTGAGTTACAGGCTGGAATCTAATCGAGGGGTTCGGGGGGGTTTTTATATAGAATAACAGATACCCGGGAGTGAGTTACAGGTTGGAATCTAATCGAGGGGTTCGGGGGGTTTATATATAGAATAACAGATACCCGGGAGTGAGTTACAGGCTGGAATCTGATCGAGGGGTTCGGGGGTTTATATATAGAATAACAGATATCCGGGAGTGAGTTACAGGCTGGAATCTAATCGATGGGTTCGGGGGTTTTACATTGATAATAACAGATACCCGGGAGTGAGTGAGTTCCAGGCTGGAATCTAATCGAGGGGTTCGGGGGGTTTATAGATAGAATAACGGATACCCGGGAGTGCGTTACAGGCTGGAATCTAATCGAGGGGTTCGGGGGGTTTATATATAGAATAACAGATACCTGGGAGTGAGTTACAGGCTGGAATCTAATCGAGGGGTTCGGGGGGTTTATACATAGAATAACAGATGCCCGGGAGTGCGTTACAGGTTGGAATCTAATCGAGGGGTTCGGGGGGGTTTATATATAGAATAACAGATACCCGGGAGTGAGTTACAGGCTGGAATCTAATCGAGGGGTTCGGGGCGATTATATATAGAATATCAGATACCACGGGAGTGAGTTACAGGCTGGAATCTAATCGAGGGGTTTATATATAGAATAACAGATACCCGGGAGTGCGTTACAGGCTGGAATCTAATCGAGGGGTTCGGGGGTTTATATATAGAATATCAGATACCACGGGAGTGCGTTACAGGCTGGAATCTAATCGAGGGGTTCGGGGCGATTATATATAGAATATCAGATACCACGGGAGTGAGTTACAGGCTGGAATCTAATCGAGGGGTTTATATATAGAATAACAGATACCCGGGAGTGAGTTACAGGCTGGAATCTAATCGAAGGGTTCGGGGGGGGGTTTATATATAGAATAACAGATACCCGGGAGTGAGTTACAGGCTGGAATCTAATCAAGGGGTTCGGGAGGTTTATATATAGAATAACAGATACCCGGGAGTGAGTTACAGGCTGGAATCTAATCGAGGGATTCGGGGCGTTTATATATAGAATAACAGATACCCGGGAGTGAGTTACAGACTGGAATCTAATCGAGGGGTTCGGGGGGTTTATATATAGAATAACAGATACCCGGGAGTGAGTTACAGGTTGGAATCTAATCGAGGGATTCGGGGCGTTTATATATAGAATAACAGATACCCGGGAGTGAGTTACAGACTGGAATCTAATCGAGGGGTTCGGTGGGGTTTATGTATAGAATAACAGATACCCGGGAGTGAGTTACAGGCTGGAATCTAATCGAGGGGTTCAGGGGGTTTATATATCGAATAACAGATACCCGGGAGTGAGTTACAGGTTGGAATATAATCGAGCGATTCAGGGCGGTTTATATATGGAATAACGGATACCTGGGAGTAAGTTGAAGGCTGGAATCTTATCGAGGGGTTCAGGGGTTTATATATAGAATAACGGATACCCGGGAGTGAGTTACAGGCTGGAATCTAATCGAGGGGTTCAGGGGGTTTATATATAGAATAACCGATACCTGGGAGTGAGTTACAGGCTGGAATCTAATCGAGGGGTTCGGGGGGTTTATATATAGAATAACAGGTACCCGGGAGTGAATTACAGGCTGGAATCTAATCGAGGGGTTCGGGGGTTTATATATAGAATAACAGATACCCGGGAGTGAGTTACAGGCTGGAATCTAATCGAGGTGTTCGGGGGGTTTATATATAGAATAACAGATACCCGGGAGTGAGTTACAGGCTGGAATCTAATCGAGTGGTTCGGGGGTTTATATATAGAATAACAGATACCCGGGGAGTGAGTGACAGGCTGGAATCTAATCGAGGGGTTCGGGGGGTTTATATATAAAATAACAGATACCCGGGAGTGAGTTACAGGCTCGAATCTAATCGAGGGGTTCGGGGGGTTATATATAGAATAACAGATACCCGGGAGTGAGTTACAGGCTGGAATCTAATCGAGGGGTTCGGGGGGTTTATATACAGAATAACAGATACCCGGGAATGAGTTACAGGCTGGAATCTAATCGAGGGGTTCGGGGGGGTTTATATATAGAATAACAGATACTCGGGAGTGAGTTACAGACTGGAATCTAATCGAGGGGTTCGGGGGGTTTATATATAGAATAACAGATACCCGGGAGTGAGTTACAGGCTGGAATCTAATCGTGTGGTTCGGGGGGTTTATATATAGAATAACAGATACCCGGGAGTGAGTTACAGGCTGGAATCTAATTGAGGGGTTCGGAGGGTTTATATATAGAATAACAGATACCTGGGAGTGAGTTTCAGGCTGGAATCTAATCGAGGGGTTCGGGGGGGTTTATATATAGAATAACAGATACCTGGGATTGAGTTACAGGCTGGAATCTAATCGAGGGGCTCGGGGGGTTTATATATAGAATAACAGATACCTGGGATTAAGTTACAGGCTGGAATCTAATCGAGGAGTTCGGGGGTTTACATCTCGAATAACGGATACCCGGGAGTGAGTTACAGGCTGGAATCTAATCGAGGGGTTCAGGGGGTTTATATATAGAATAACCGATACCTGGGAGTGAGTTACAGGCTGGAATCTAATCGAGTGGTTCGGGGGTTTATATATAGAATAACAGATACCCGGGAGTGAGTTACAGGCTGGAATCTAATCGAGGGGTTCAGGGGGTTTATATATAGAATAACCGATACCTGGGAGTGAGTTACAGGCTGGAATCTAATCGAGGTGTTCAGGGGGTTTATATATAGAATAACAGATACCTGGGAGTGAGTTTCAGGCTGGAATCTAATTGTCGGGTTCGGGGGGTTTATATATAGAATAACAGATACCCAGGAGTGAGTTACAGACTGGAATCTAATCGAGGGGTTCGGGGGGTTATATATAGGATATCAGATACCTGGGAATTAGTTTCAGATGGAATCTAATCGAGGGGTTCGGGGGGTTTATATATAGAATAACAGATACCCGGGAGTGAGTTACAGGCTGGAATCTAATCGAGGGGTTCGGGGGGTTTATATATGAAATAACAGATACCCGGGAGTGAGTTACAGGCTGGAATCTAATCGAGGGGTTCGGAGGGTTTATATATAGAATAACAGATACCCAGGAGTGAGTTACAGGCTGGAATCTAATCGAGGGGTTCAGGGGGTTTATATACAGAATAACAGATACCCGGGAATGAGTTACAGGCTGGAATCTAATCGAGGGGTTCGGGGGGGTTTATATATAGAATAACAGATACTCGGGAGTGAGTTACAGACTGGAATCTAATCGAGGGGTTCGGGGGGTTTATATATAGAATAACAGATACCCGGGAGTGAGTTACAGGCTGGAATCTAATCGTGTGGTTCAGGGGGTTTATATATAGAATAACAGATACCCGCGAGTGAGTTACAGGCTGGAATCTAATCGAGGGGTTCGGGGGGTATATATATAGAATAACAGATACCCGGGAGTGAGTTTCAGGCTGGAATCTAATTGAGGGGTTCGGAGGGTTTATATATAGAACAACAGATACCCGGGAGTGAGTTACAGGCTGGAATCTAATCGAGGGGTTCGGGGGGTTTATATACAGAATAACAGATACCCGGGATTGAGTTACAGGCTGGAATCTAATCGAGGGGTTCGGGGGGGTTTATATATAGAATAACAGATACTCGGGAGTGAGTTACAGACAGGAATCTAATGGAGGGGTTCGGGGGGTTTATATATAGAATAACAGATACCCGGGAGTGAGTTACAGGCTGGAATCTAATCGAGGGGTTCGGGGGGTTTATATATAGAATAACAGATACCCGGGAATCAGTTACAGGCTGGAATCTAATCGAGGGGTTCGGGGGGTTTATATATAGAATAACAGATACCCGGGGAGTGAGTTACAGGCTGAATCTAATCGAGGGGTTCGGGGGGTTTATATATAGAATAACAGATACCCGGGAGTGAGTTACAGGCTGGAATCTAATCGAGGGGTTCGGAGGGTTTATATATAGAATAACAGATACCCGGGAGTGAGTTACAGGCTGGAATCTAATCGAGGGGTTTGGGGGCTATATATATAGAATAACAGATACCCGGGAGTGAGTTTCAGGCTGGAATCTAATCGAGGGGTTCGGGGGGTTTATATATAGAATAACAGATACCCGGGAGTGAGTTGCAGGCTGGAATCTAATCGAGGGGTTCGGGGTGTTTATATATAGAATAACAGATACCTGGGATTGAGTTACAGTCTGGAATCTAATTGAGGGGTTCGGGGGTTTATATCTAGAATAACGGATACCCGGGAGTGAGTTACAGGCTGGAATCTAATCGAGGGGTTCGGTGGGGTTTATGTATAGAATAACAGATACCCGGGAGTGAGTTACAGGCTGGAATCTAATTGAGGGGTTCAGGGGGTTTATATATCGAATAACAGATACCCGGGAGTGAGTTACAGGTTGGAATATAATCGAGCGATTCAGGGCGGTTTATATATGGAATAACGGATACCTGGGAGTAAGTTGAAGGCTGGAATCTTATCGAGGGGTTCAGGGGTTTATATATAGAATAACGGATACCCGGGAGTGAGTTACAGTCTGGAATCTAATCGAGGGGTTCAGGGGGTTTATATATAGAATAACCGATACCTGGGAGTGAGTTACAGGCTGGAATCTAATCGAGGGGTTCGGGGGGTTTATATATAGAATAACAGGTACCCGGGAGTGAATTACAGGCTGGAATCTAATCGAGGGGTTCGGGGGTTTATATATAGAATAACAGATACCCGGGAGTGAGTTACAGGCTGGAATCTAATCGAGTGGTTCGGGGGTTTATGTATGGAATAACAGATACCCGGGGAGTGAGTGACAGGCTGGAATCTAATCGAGGGGTTCGGGGGGTTTATATATAGAATAACAGATACCTGGGAGTGAGTTTCAGGCTGGAATCTAATCGAGGGGTTCCGGGGGTTTATATATAGAATAACAGATACCTGGGATTGAGTTACAGGCTGGAATCTAATCGAGGGGCTCGGGGGGTTTATATATAGAATAACAGATACCTGGGATTAAGTTACAGGCTGGAATCTAATCGAGGGGTTCGGGGGTTTACATCTCGAATAACGGATACCCGGGAGTGAGTTACAGGCTGGAATCTAATCGAGGGGTTCGGGGGGTTATATGTAGGATATCAGATACCCGGGAGTGAATTACAGGCTGGAATCTAATCGAGGGATTCGGAGGGGTTATATTTTCGAATAACAGATACCCGGGAGTGAGTTCCAGGCTGGAATCTAATCGAGGGGTTCGGGGTTTTTTTTTGAATAACAGATACTCGGAAGTGAGTTACAGGCTGGAATCTAATCGAGGGGTTCGGGGGTTTATATATAGAATAACAGATACCCGGGAGTGAGTTACAGGCTGGAATCTAATCGAGGGGTTCGGGGGGTTTATATATAGAATAACAGATACCTGGGAATTAGTTTCAGATGGAATCTAATCGAGGGGTTCGGGGGGTTTATATATAGAATAACAGATACCCGGGAGTGAGTTACAGGCTGGAATCTAATCGAGGGGTTCGGGGGGTTTATATATAGAATAACAGATACCCGGGAGTGCGTTACAGGCTGGAATCTAATCGAGGGGTTCGGGGGGTTTATATATAGAATAACAGATACCCCGGGAGTGAGTGACAGGCTGGAATCTAATCGAGGGGTTCGGGGGGTTTATATATAGAATAACAGATACCCGGGAGTGAGTTACAGACTGGAATCTAATCGAGGGGTTCAGGGGGTTTATATATAAAATAACAGATACCCGGGAGTGAGTTACAGTCTGGAATCTAATCGAGGGGTTCGGGGGATTTATATATAGAATAACAGATACCTGGGATTGAGTTGCAGGCTGGAATCTAATCGAGGGGTTCGGGGGGTTTATATATAGAATAACAGATACCCGGGAGTGAGTTACAGGCTGGAATCTAATCGAGTGGTTCGGGGGGTTTATATATAGAATAACAGATACCCGGGAGTGAGTTACAGGCTGGAATCTAATCGAGGGGCTCGGGGGGTTTATATATAGAATAACAGATACCTGGGATTGAGTTACAGTCTGGAATCTAATTGAGGGGTTCGGGGGTTTATATCTAGAATAACGGATACCCGGGAGTGAGTTACAGGCTGGAATCTAATCGAGGGGTTCGGTGGGGTTTATGTATAGAATAACAGATACCCGGGAGTGAGTTACAGGCTGGAATCTAATCGAGGGGTTCAGGGGGTTTATATATCGAATAACAGATACCCGGGAGTGAGTTACAGGTTGGAATATAATCGAGCGATTCAGGGCGGTTTATATATGGAATAACGGATACCTGGGAGTAAGTTGAAGGCTGGAATCTTATCGAGGGGTTCAGGGGTTTATATATAGAATAACCGATACCCGGGAGTGAGTTACAGTCTGGAATCTAATCGAGGGGTTCAGGGGGTTTATATATAGAATAACCGATACCTGGGAGTGAGTTACAGGCTGGAATCTAATCGAGGGGTTCGGGGGGTTTATATATAGAATAACAGGTACCCGGGAGTGAATTACAGGCTGGAATCTAATCGAGGGGTTCGGGGGTTTATATATAGAATAACAGATACCCGGGAGTGAGTTACAGGCTGGAATCTAATCGAGGGGTTCGGGGGGTTTATATATAGAATAACAGATACCCGGGAGTGAGTTACAGGCTGGAATCTAATCGAGTGGTTCGGGGGTTTATGTATGGAATAACAGATACCCGGGGAGTGAGTGACAGGCTGGAATCTAATCGAGGGGTTCGGGGGGTTTATATATAAAATAACAGATACCCGGGAGTGAGTTACAGGCTCGAATCTAATCGAGGGGTTCGGGGGGTTATATATAGAATAACAGATACCCGGGAGTGAGTTACAGGCTGGAATCTAATCGAGGGGTTCGGGGGGTTTATATACAGAATAACAGATACCCGGGAATGAGTTACAGGCTGGAATCTAATCGAGGGGTTCGGGGGGGTTTATATATAGAATAACAGATACTCGGGAGTGAGTTACAGACTGGAATCTAATCGAGGGGTTCGGGGGGTTTATATATAGAATAACAGATACCCGGGAGTGAGTTACAGGCTGGAATCTAATCGTGTGGTTCGGGGGGTTTATATATAGAATAACAGATACCCGGGAGTGAGTTACAGGCTGGAATCTAATCGAGGGGTTCGGAGGGTTTATATATAGAATAACAGATACCTGGGAGTGAGTTTCAGGCTGGAATCTAATCGAGGGGTTCGGGGGGTTTATATATAGAATAACAGATACCCGGGAGTGAGTTACAGGCTGGAATCTAATCGAGGGGTTCGGGGGGTTTATATATAGAATAACAGATACCCCGGGAGTGAGTGACAGGCTGGAATCTAATCGAGGGGTTCGGGGGTTTATATATAGAATAACAGATACCCGGGAGTGAGTTACAGACTGGAATCTAATCGAGGGGTTCGGGGGGTTTATATATAAAATAACAGATACCCGGGAGTGAGTTACAGTCTGGAATCTAATCGAGGGGTTCGGGGGATTTATATATAGAATAACAGATACCTGGGATTGAGTTGCAGGCTGGAATCTAATCGAGGGGTTCGGGGGGTTTATATATAGAATAACAGATACCCGGGAGTGAGTTACAGGCTGGAATCTAATCGAGTGGTTCGGGGGGTTTATATATAGAATAACAGATACCCGGGAGTGAGTTACAGACTGGAATCTAATCGAGGGGTTCGGGGGGTTTATATATAGAATAACAGATACCCGGGAGTGAGTTACAGACTGGAATCTAATCGAGGGGTTCGGGGGGTTTATATATAGAATAACAGATACCTGGGATTGAGTTACAGGCTGGAATCTAATCGAGGGGCTCCGGGGGTTTATATATAGAATAACAGATACCCGGGAGTGAGTTACAGGCTGGAATCTAATCGAGGGGTTCGAGGGGTTTATATATAGAATAACAGATACCTGGGAGTGAGTTACAGGCTGGAATCTAATCGAGGGGTTCGGGGGGTTTATATAAAGAATAACAGATACCCGGGAGTGAGTTACAGGCTGGAATCTAATCGAGGGGTTCGGGGGGGTTTATATATAGAATAACAGATACCCGGGAGTGAGTTACAGGCTGGAATCTAATCGAGGGGTTCGGTGGGGTTTATGTATAGAATAACAGATACCCGGGAGTGAGTTACAGGTTGGAATATAATCGAGGGGTTCAGGGGGTTTATATATCGAATAACAGATACCCGGGAGTGAGTTACAGGTTGGAATATAATCGAGCGATTCAGGGGGGTTTATATATGGAATAACGGATACCTGGGAGTAAGTTGAAGGCTGGAATCTTATCGAGGGGTTCAGGGGTTTATATATAGAATAACGGATACCCGGGAGTGAGTTACAGTCTGGAATCTAATCGAGGGGTTCAGGGGGATTATATATAGAATAACCGATACCTGGGAGTGAGTGACAGGCTGGAATCTAATCGAGGGGTTCGGGGGGTTTACATATAGAACAACAGATACCTGGGAGTGAGTTACAGGCTGGAATCTAATCGAGGTGTTCATAAATAGAATAACAGATACCCGGGAGTGAGTTACAGGCTGGAATCTAATCGAGGGGTTCAGGGGGTTTATATATCGAATAACAGATACCCGGGAGTGAGTTACAGGTTGGAATATAATCGAGCGATTCAGGGCGGTTTATATATGGAATAACGGATACCTGGGAGTAAGTTGAAGGCTGGAATCTTATCGAGGGGTTCAGGGGTTTATATATAGAATAACCGATACCCGGGAGTGAGTTACAGTCTGGAATCTAATCGAGGGGTTCAGGGGGTTTATATATAGAATAACCGATACCTGGGAGTGAGTTACAGGCTGGAATCTAATCGAGGGGTTCGGGGGGTTTATATATAGAATAACAGGTACCCGGGAGTGAATTACAGGCTGGAATCTAATCGAGGGGTTCGGGGGTTTATATATAGAATAACAGATACCCGGGAGTGAGTTACAGGCTGGAATCTAATCGAGGGGTTCGGGGGGTTTATATATAGAATAACAGATACCCGGGAGTGAGTTACAGGCTGGAATCTAATCGAGTGGTTCGGGGGTTTATGTATGGAATAACAGATACCCGGGGAGTGAGTGACAGGCTGGAATCTAATCGAGGGGTTCGGGGGGTTTATATATAAAATAACAGATACCCGGGAGTGAGTTACAGGCTCGAATCTAATCGAGGGGTTCGGGGGGTTATATATAGAATAACAGATACCCGGGAGTGAGTTACAGGCTGGAATCTAATCGAGGGGTTCGGGGGGTTTATATACAGAATAACAGATACCCGGGAATGAGTTACAGGCTGGAATCTAATCGAGGGGTTCGGGGGGGTTTATATATAGAATAACAGATACTCGGGAGTGAGTTACAGACTGGAATCTAATCGAGGGGTTCGGGGGGTTTATATATAGAATAACAGATACCCGGGAGTGAGTTACAGGCTGGAATCTAATCGTGTGGTTCGGGGGGTTTATATATAGAATAACAGATACCCGGGAGTGAGTTACAGGCTGGAATCTAATCGAGGGGTTCGGAGGGTTTATATATAGAATAACAGATACCTGGGAGTGAGTTTCAGGCTGGAATCTAATCGAGGGGTTCGGGGGGTTTATATATAGAATAACAGATACCCGGGAGTGAGTTACAGGCTGGAATCTAATCGAGGGGTTCGGGGGGTTTATATATAGAATAACAGATACCCCGGGAGTGAGTGACAGGCTGGAATCTAATCGAGGGGTTCGGGGGTTTATATATAGAATAACAGATACCCGGGAGTGAGTTACAGACTGGAATCTAATCGAGGGGTTCGGGGGGTTTATATATAAAATAACAGATACCCGGGAGTGAGTTACAGTCTGGAATCTAATCGAGGGGTTCGGGGGATTTATATATAGAATAACAGATACCTGGGATTGAGTTGCAGGCTGGAATCTAATCGAGGGGTTCGGGGGGTTTATATATAGAATAACAGATACCCGGGAGTGAGTTACAGGCTGGAATCTAATCGAGTGGTTCGGGGGGTTTATATATAGAATAACAGATACCCGGGAGTGAGTTACAGACTGGAATCTAATCGAGGGGTTCGGGGGGTTTATATATAGAATAACAGATACCCGGGAGTGAGTTACAGACTGGAATCTAATCGAGGGGTTCGGGGGGTTTATATATAGAATAACAGATACCTGGGATTGAGTTACAGGCTGGAATCTAATCGAGGGGCTCCGGGGGTTTATATATAGAATAACAGATACCCGGGAGTGAGTTACAGGCTGGAATCTAATCGAGGGGTTCGAGGGGTTTATATATAGAATAACAGATACCTGGGAGTGAGTTACAGGCTGGAATCTAATCGAGGGGTTCGGGGGGTTTATATAAAGAATAACAGATACCCGGGAGTGAGTTACAGGCTGGAATCTAATAGAGGGGTTCGGGGGGGTTTATATATAGAATAACAGATACCCGGGAGTGAGTTACAGGCTGGAATCTAATCGAGGGGTTCGGTGGGGTTTATGTATAGAATAACAGATACCCGGGAGTGAGTTACAGGTTGGAATATAATCGAGGGGTTCAGGGGGTTTATATATCGAATAACAGATACCCGGGAGTGAGTTACAGGTTGGAATATAATCGAGCGATTCAGGGGGGTTTATATATGGAATAACGGATACCTGGGAGTAAGTTGAAGGCTGGAATCTTATCGAGGGGTTCAGGGGTTTATATATAGAATAACGGATACCCGGGAGTGAGTTACAGTCTGGAATCTAATCGAGGGGTTCAGGGGGATTATATATAGAATAACCGATACCTGGGAGTGAGTTACAGGCTGGAATCTAATCGAGGGGTTCGGGGGGTTTACATATAGAACAACAGATACCTGGGAGTGAGTTACAGGCTGGAATCTAATCGAGGTGTTCATAAATAGAATAACAGATACCCGGGAGTGAGTTACAGGCTGGAATCTAATCGAGGGGTTCAGGGGGTTTATATATCGAATAACAGATACCCGGGAGTGAGTTACAGGTTGGAATATAATCGAGCGATTCAGGGCGGTTTATATATGGAATAACGGATACCTGGGAGTAAGTTGAAGGCTGGAATCTTATCGAGGGGTTCAGGGGTTTATATATAGAATAACCGATACCCGGGAGTGAGTTACAGTCTGGAATCTAATCGAGGGGTTCAGGGGGTTTATATATAGAATAACCGATACCTGGGAGTGAGTTACAGGCTGGAATCTAATCGAGGGGTTCGGGGGGTTTATATATAGAATAACAGGTACCCGGGAGTGAATTACAGGCTGGAATCTAATCGAGGGGTTCGGGGGTTTATATATAGAATAACAGATACCCGGGAGTGAGTTACAGGCTGGAATCTAATCGAGGGGTTCGGGGGGTTTATATATAGAATAACAGATACCCGGGAGTGAGTTACAGGCTGGAATCTAATCGAGTGGTTCGGGGGTTTATGTATGGAATAACAGATACCCGGGGAGTGAGTGACAGGCTGGAATCTAATCGAGGGGTTCGGGGGGTTTATATATAAAATAACAGATACCCGGGAGTGAGTTACAGGCTCGAATCTAATCGAGGGGTTCGGGGGGTTATATATAGAATAACAGATACCCGGGAGTGAGTTACAGGCTGGAATCTAATCGAGGGGTTCGGGGGGTTTATATACAGAATAACAGATACCCGGGAATGAGTTACAGGCTGGAATCTAATCGAGGGGTTCGGGGGGGTTTATATATAGAATAACAGATACTCGGGAGTGAGTTACAGACTGGAATCTAATCGAGGGGTTCGGGGGGTTTATATATAGAATAACAGATACCCGGGAGTGAGTTACAGGCTGGAATCTAATCGTGTGGTTCGGGGGGTTTATATATAGAATAACAGATACCCGGGAGTGAGTTACAGGCTGGAATCTAATCGAGGGGTTCGGAGGGTTTATATATAGAATAACAGATACCTGGGAGTGAGTTTCAGGCTGGAATCTAATCGAGGGGTTCGGGGGGTTTATATATAGAATAACAGATACCCGGGAGTGAGTTACAGGCTGGAATCTAATCGAGGGGTTCGGGGGGTTTATATATAGAATAACAGATACCCCGGGAGTGAGTGACAGGCTGGAATCTAATCGAGGGGTTCGGGGGTTTATATATAGAATAACAGATACCCGGGAGTGAGTTACAGGCTGGAATCTAATCGAGGTGTTCATAAATAGAATAACAGATACCCGGGAGTGAGTTACAGGCTGGAATCTAATCGAGGGGTTCAGGGGGTTTATATATGGAATAACGGATACCTGGGAGTAAGTTGAAGGCTGGAATCTTATCGAGGGGTTCAGGGGTTTATATATAGAATAACGGATACCCGGGAGTGAGTTACAGTCTGGAATCTAATCGAGGGGTTCAGGGGGATTATATATAGAATAACCGATACCTGGGAGTGAGTTACAGGCTGGAATCTAATCGAGAGGTTCGGGGGGTTTATATATAGAATAACAGATACCCGGGAGTGAGTTACAGGCTGGAATCTAATCGAGGGGTTCGGGGGGTTTATATATAGAACAACAGATACCTGGGAGTGAGTTACAGGCTGGAATCTAATCGAGGTGTTCATAAATAGAATAACAGATACCCGGGAGTGAGTTACAGGCTGGAATCTAATCGAGGTGTTCATAAATAGAATAACAGATACCCGGGAGTGAGTTACAGGCTGGAATCTAATCGAGGTGTTCAGGGGGTTTATATATAGAACAACAGATACCTGGGAGTGAGTTTCAGGCTGGAATCTAATCGAGTGGTTCGGGGGTTTATATATAGAATAACAGATACCCGGGGAGTGAGTGACAGGCTGGAATCTAATCGAGGGGTTCGGGGGGTTTATATATAGAATAACAGATACCCGGGAGTGAGTTACAGGCTGGAATCTAATCGAGGGGTTCGGGGGGTTTATATATAGAATAACAGATACCAGGGAGTGAGTTACAGACTGGAATCTAATCGAGGGGTTCGGGGGGTATATATATAGAATAACAGATACCCGGGAATGAGTTACAGGCTGGAATCTAATCGAGGGGTTCGGGGGGGTTTATATATAGAATAACAGATACTCGGGAGTGAGTTACAGACTGGAATCTAATGGAGGGGTTCGGGGGGTTTATATATAGAATAACAGATACTCGGGAGTGAGTTACAGACTGGAATCTAATGGAGGGGTTCGGGGGGTTTATATATAGAATACCAGATACCCGGGAGTGAGTTACAGGCTGGAATCTAATGGAGGGGTTCGGGGGGTTTATATATAGAATAACAGATACCCGGGAGTGAGTTACAGGCTGGAATCTAATCGAGGGGTTCGGGGGGTTTATATATAGAATAACAGACACCCGGGAATCAGTTACAGGCTGGAATCTAATCGAGGGGTTCGGGGGGTTTATATATAGAATAACAGATACCCGGGGAGTGAGTTACAGGCTGAATCTAATCGAGGGGTTCGGGGGGTTTATATATAGAATAACAGATACCCGGGAGTGAGTTACAGGCTGGAATCGAATCGAGGGGTTCGGGGGGTTTATATATAGAATAACAGATACCCGGGAGTGAGTTACAGGCTGGAATCTAATCGAGGGGTTCGGGGGGTTTATATATAGAATAACAGATACCCGGGAGTGAGTTACAGGCTGGAATATAATCGAGGGGTTCGGGGGTTCATGTATAGAATAACAGATACCCGGGAGTGAGTTACAGGCTGGAATCTAATCGAGGGCTTCGGGGGGTTTATATATAGAATAACACATACCCGAGAGTGAGTTACAGGCTGGAATCTAATCGAGGGGTTCGGGGGGTTTATATACAGAATAACAGATACCCGGGAGTGAGTTTCAGGCTGGAATCTAATCGAGGGGTTCGGGGGGTTTATATATAGAATAACAGATACCCGCGAGTGAGTTGCAGGCTGGAATCTAATCGAGGGGTTCGGGGGGTTTATATATAGAATAACAGATACCTGGGAGTGAGTTACAGACTGGAATCTGATGGAGGGGTTCGGGGGGTTATATCTAGAATAACAGATACCCCGGGAGTGAGTTACAGGCTGGAATCTAATCGAGGGGTTCGGAGGGTTTATATATAGAATAACAGATACCTGGGCGTAAGTTACAGGCTGGAATCTAATCGAGGGGTTCGGGGGGTTTAAATATAGAACAACAGATATCCGGGAGTGAGTTACAACAACAACTTGCATTTATATAGCAACTTTAACTGAGATAGGGAGGGGTGCAAGAGCTGGAGGAGGTTACAGAGGTAGGGAGGGGTGTAGAGGCTGGAGGAGGTTACAGAGATAGGGAGGGGTGTAGAGGCTGGAGGAGGTTACAGAGATAGGGAGGGGTGTAGAGGCTGGAGGAGGTTACAGAGATAGGGAGGGGTGTAGGGGCTGGAGGAGGTTACAGAGATAGGGAGGGGTGTAGGGGCTGGAGGAGGTTACAGAGATAGGGAGGGGTGTAGGGGCTGGAGGAGGTTACAGAGATAGGGAGGGGTGCAAGAGCTGGAGGAGGTTACAGAGATAGGGAGGTGTGTAGGGGCTGGAGGAGGTTACAGAGATAGGGAGGGGTGTTGGGGCTGGAGGGGGTTACAGAGATAGGGAGGGGTGTAGGGACTGGAGGAGGTTACAGAGATAGGGAGGGTGTAGGGGCTGGAGGGGGTTACAGAGATAGGGAGGGGTGTAGGGGCTGGAGGAGGTTACAGAGATAGGGAGGGGTGTAGAGGCTGGAGGGGGTTACAGAGATAGGGAGGGGTGTAGGGGGTGGAGGAGGTTACAGAGATAGGGAGGGGTGTAGGGGCTGGAGGAGGTTATAGAGATAGGGAGGGGTGTAGGGGCTGGAGGAGGTTACAGAGATAGGGAGGGGTGTAGGGGCTGGAGGAGGTTATAGAGATAGGGAGGGGTGTAGGGGCTGGAGGAGGTTATAGAGATCGGGAGGGAGCGAGGTCCATGGAGGGGTTTGGGTGGACGGGGCTCGGTGCGAGTTGGGACAGGGGTATCTTGCTGAGGTTTGATGGAGGGGAGTTTGGGGGGGGGCGCGGAGCTTTGCAGTTACCTCTCGAAGGAGATGTTCTTGGTGTCCAGGTGGGTGGACACGACGGGGGACGTGAGCCGGCCAGCAATGTGCTCCTCCGAGGGTTGCATGGCCGTCAGGACAAGTTCAGGGTCGTGGAGAGCGAGCGAGAGGGTCTCGGTGTACACCATCTGCTTCTCGTGATCCACCTCCATCACCACCGCCCCTTCATCTGTGGGTCAGACAGCAGAGGTCACGTGTGAGCAGCTCGGGGAGCAGGGGAGGGGGGAGCATCTTGGCAATAGTGATCATAATATAACACGCTCATAACTGACAAGGGCACAAGTATGATACAGACCTGAGTATAAAGTGGGTGGGGGGGGGGTACACTGTCAGGATAATGTATAGGGAGCTTTACTCTGTATCTAACCCCGTGCTGTACCTGCCCTGGGAGTGTTTGATGGGACAGTGTAGAGGGAGCTTTACTCTGTATCTAACCCCCTGTACCTGCCCTGGGAGTGTTTGATGGGACAGTGTAGAGGGAGCTTTCCTCTGTATCTAACCCCCTGTACCTGCCCTGGGAGTGTTTGATGGGACAGTGTAGAGGGAGCTTTCCTCTGTATCTAACCCCCTGTACCTGCCCTGGGAGTGTTTCATGGGACATAGAAACATAGAAACATAGAAAATAGGTGCAGGAGCAGGCCATTCAGCCCTTCCAGCCTGCACCGCCATTCAACGAGTTCATGGCTGAACATGAAACTTCAGTACCCACTTCCTGCTTTCACGCCATACCCCTTGATCCCCCGAGTAGTAAGGACTTCATCTAACTCCCTTTTGAATATATTTAGTGAATTGGCCTCAACTACTTTCTGTGGTAGAGAATTCCACAGGTTCACCACTCTCTGGGTGAAGAAGTTTCTCCTCATCTCGGTCCTAAATGGCTTACTCCTTATCCTTAGACTGTGACCCCTGGTTCTGGACTTCCCCAACATCGGGAACATTCTTCCTGCATCCAACCTGTCTAAACCCGTCAGAATTTTAAACGTTTCTATGAGGTCCCCTCTCACTCTTCTGAACTCCAGTGAATACAAGCCCAGTTGATTCAGTCTTTCTTGATAGGTCAGTCCCGCCATCCCAGGAATCAGTCTGGTGAACCTTCGCTGCACTCCCTCAATAGCAAGTATGTCCTTCCTCAAGTTAGGAGACCAAAACTGTACACAATACTCCAGGTGTGGCCTCACCAAGGCCCTGTACAACTGTAGCAACACCTCCCTGCCCCTGTACTCAAATCCCCTCGCTATGAAGGCCAACATGCCATTTGCTTTCTTAACCGCCTGCTGTACCTGCATGCCAACCTTCAATGACTGATGTACCATGACACCCAGGTCTCGTTGCACCTCCCCTTTTCCTAATCTGTCACCATTCAGATAATAGTCTGTCTCTCTGTTTTTACCACCAAAGTGGATAACCTCACATTTATCCACATTATACTTCATCTGCCACGCATTTGCCCACTCACCTAACCTATCCAAGTCACTCTGTAGCCTCATAGCATCCTCCTCGCAGCTCACACTGCCACCCAACTTAGTGTCATCCGCAAATTTGGAGATACTACATTTAATCCCTTCGTCTAAATCATTAATGTATAATGTAAACAGCTGGGGCCCCAGCACAGAACCCTGCGGTACCCCACTAGTCACTGCCTGCCATTCCGAAAAGTACCCATTTACTCCTACTCTTTGCTTCCTGTCTGACAACCAGTTCTCAATCCACGTCAGCAAACTACCCCCAATCCCATGTGCTTTAACTTTGCACATTAATCTCCTGTGTGGGACCTTGTCGAAAGCCTTCTGAAAGTCCAAATATACCACATCAACTGGTTCTCCTTTGTCCACTTTATTGGAAACATCCTCAAAAAATTCCAGAAGATTTGTCAAGCATGATCTCCCTTTTACAAATCCATGCTGACTTGGACCTATCATGTCACCATTTTCCAAATGCGCTGCTATGACATCCTTAATAATTGATTCCATAATTTTACCCACTACTGAGGTCAGGCTGACCGGTCTATAATTCCCTGTTTTCTCTCTCCCTCCTTTTTTAAAAAGTGGGGTTACATTGGCTACCCTCCACTCCATAGGAACTGATCCAGAGTCAATGGAATGTTGGAAAATGACTGTCAATGCATCCGCTATTTCCAAGGCCACCTCCTTAAGTACTCTGGGATGCAGTCCATCAGGCCCTGGGGATTTATCGGCCTTCAATCCCATCAATTTCCCCAACACAATTTCCCGACTAATAAAGATTTCCCTCAGTTCCTCCTCCTTAATAGACCCTCTGACCACTTTTATATCCGGAAGGTTGTTTGTGTCCTCCTTAGTGAATACTGAACCAAAGTACTTGTTCAATTGGTCTGCCATTTCTTTGTTCCCCGTTATGACTTCCCCTGATTCTGACTGCAGGGGACCTACGTTTGTCTTCACCAACCTTTTTCTCTTTACATACCTATAGAAACTTTTGCAATCCGCCTTAATGTTCCCTGCAAGCTTCTTCTCGTACTCCATTTTCCCTACCCTAATCAAACCCTTTGTCCTCCTCTGCTGAGTTCTAAATTTCTCCCAGTCCCTAGGTTCGCTGCTATATCTGGCCAATTTGTATGCCACTTCCTTGGCTTTAATACTATCCCTGATTTCCCTAGATAGCCACGGTTGAGCCACCTTCCCTTTTTTATTTTTACGCCAGACAGGAATGTACAATTGTTGTAGTTCATCCATGCGGTCTCTAAATGTCTGCCATTGCCCATCCACAGTCAACCCCTTCAGTATCATTCGCCAATCTATCCTAGCCAATTCATGCCTCATACCTTCAAAGTTACCCTTCTTTAAGTTCTGGACCATGGTCTCTGAATTAACTGTTTCATTCTCCATCCTAATGCAGAATTCCACCATATTATGGTCACTCTTCCCCAAGGGGACAGTGTAGATGGAGCTTTACTCTGTATCTAACCCCCTGTACCTGCCCTGGGAGTGTTTGATGGGACAGTGTAGAGGGAGCTTTACTCTGTATCTAACCCCCTGTACCTGCCCTGGGAGTGTTTGATGGGACAGTGTAGAGGGAGCTTTACTCTGTATCTAACCCCCTGTACCTGCCCTGGGAGTGTTTGATGCCGGGTATAAAGAGGGGGTCACACTGTGGCGAGGATTATAGTTTGAGTTGGTCGATTTGCACTTTCACCTCTCACCTTCTCCCTTGAAAATGTAGGATCGTTTCCCTCTTTGCCAGGTCATGTGTTCGAAGCCCAGCAGTGTTGTGTCGACGCGCAGGTTGGCCCCATTCTTCCACACGCGGGTAAACGTCACTCGGGCAGATCTTGGACACAAGAGGGACTGCAACGGGTGAGGGAGGGAG